>NC_135975.1:26858966-27018966 GCF_053455715.1 Rhinoraja longicauda
CATAAGCAAATTAACAGAAGTAGGTCTATGAATAGAACACCCTTTTTTGAAGGCAGTAACTCTCAATGAAACAGTAGGGTCTGGTGTAACAATGGATCTCAGTGACATCTCACGGTACACATTGCTGCCTGACCTGCTGAGTTACTCCAGCATTTTGTGAATAAATGCCTTTGATTTGTACCAGCATCTGCAGTTATTTTCTTACACATCTCATGGTACACAGGTTTTCAAGATAAACTTGCATATATTCATCGTTTATTTACCAATCTGAAATTATGCAGTTGGTTAACTCTTTACATAAATAATTCTTGTAAATTAAACCAATTATTAATTCTCTCCATTCCTTGGTCTCTTTCTTCAGTGAATTCTGTACTCATCACCGCGGTGGATCACACTGAAATACCTATATCTAACGCTAACAAATCCAGTGGATCATTCTCATACCTTGTCCTATGATTGTCTCTTCAACATCATTGCCTTCATAGCTTCATGTACAGCATGTGACACATCCTGGGTCACCATCTTCTTCATGTTGTCCGTGTTCAGTAAATCTTTTTCAAACTTCACATGGAGGTTACCAACTCATCAGTAAGTACGACACTGTCCACGTTACATTTTATTGTATCAATAAATTAGTGACTATCATGACACTAACTGTTTTTAAGGCATTTTTCTGCCTCTGGTTTCACAAACCTTGAATGTTAATTCCAACTCTGACTCACTTTTCACACTGGGCACTGATCCTGTTCCCACTTTGGCCACTAACTCAAGCCCTGTCTTTCTGAATTCTCCCCAAGGATTTCCACGCCAGCTTGCCTATTCGCAATGTGTTTGTCATGTTCTGTGCTGATATTAATAAATCCAAGACTGCTGTAAAATCCCTTGTCAATCTCCAGACCTTTGTGGCTTCCTCCATCTTACAAGGTAGTTCTTTCTTGAACCATCAACTCAATCAGTTACTCTGAAAGTACCAGAAGTCTTGTAAACACTTAACTCTATCCAGAACTTGGGCAGTTACAACCTCTCTATCTGCCTGCCTTTGCTTTGTATTTTTTGTATATATACTGAACTTTTTTTGCTGTTTATTATGGGTTTTACAGAGTACTATGTTTACATATCGGTTGTGCTGCTGCCATAGTAAGAATTTCATTGTGAAAAATAAGAAGTTCTTAAACTGGAGAACATGGATAGGTAAAGTTTCAGGCACAGACCCTTCTTCAGACTCAAGAAAGAGGGTTCAGAGATGTTGCCTGACCTGCTCACTTACTCCAGCACTTTGCACCTTTTTGTGCATCAATCAGCATCTGCTGTTCTTTGATAGGTAAGCAAATGCAATGCTCAAATCCAATAGAGACTATAACTGTGTTGCAAACTATCTGTTAAAATGGGACTGGCGTTGGCAGGCAGTTTCCTGGTCTGGTATAGATTCACCTCGGGGACAGAGTTCTACAAAGGCTGGAAGTTTATGGCATTTTATTTTTACATTTACCAAAGTGGGCATAAATGTCAGGCTGCTGCCCTAAAGTTTCATGCAAAGACTGAAAGAAGCCTTGCGCAAGTACTGGCTTCCGCTACGTATATATTTCCAAGTTTTTTTAGGTGATTTCTTTCTTTGCTCTTTATGCAGGCAGAATCTAATGCTTCTGCGGAATCCAAAATTGCCCATTATGATGGATCAGTTTGCCTGAAAGCAACTGGAACCTTGACAAGGCATCAGAGTCTGGGATTACTTGTCCAAAACAGGGGGCAGTGAGAGATAAACTGGGGATACGAATGAAGCGCAGAGAACAACGTACAGTATGTTGTAAAGAAAGATGTTGGTGACAGCAAAGACATATTGAAGTCAAGTCAAGTCAAGTCAATTTTATTTGTATAGCACATTTAAAAACAACCCACGTTGACCAAAGTGCTGCACATCTGATTAGGAAAAAAAAAAACATACAGTGGCAGGCAGCCAAACACAACGGCGCGGCCATCTTGAACAAAATGTTTAACTAAAGCAGAATGGTGTCGTGATGAGTCTCTGTCCCTCTTACGTTTTATGAATACGTTTTTCTCTGCATCTCGGAATGTTACAATAATACGTGACAATAATACGTGACAATAATGAACTAAACGAAATTAGCTTAAAAGATGAGGTTATAGTCATAAGGTCATAATTGATAGGAGAAGAATTAGGCCATTCGGCCCATCTACCATGTGTATAAAATCATGAGAGGAATAGATCGCGTAGATGCAGAGTCTCTTGCCCAGAGTAGGTGAATCAAGGACCAGAGGACATAGATTTAAGGTGAAGTATTTAATAGGAATCTGAGGGGTAACTTTTTCACACAAAGGGTGGCGGGTGTATGCAACAAGCTGCCAGAGGAGGTAGTTGAGGCAGGGACTAACCCAACGTTTAAGAAATAGTTAGACAGGTATATGGATAGGACAGGTTTGGAGGGATTTGGAGGGATATGGGCCAAACATGGGCAGGTGGAACTTGTGCAGCTGGGACATGTTGGCCGGTGTGGGCAAGTTGCGCCAAAGGACCCGATTCCATGCAGTATCACTCTCCGACTGTGACTCTAACCAGTGGATTGTGAAGCATTGCAAAGGAAAGTTGAAAGCAAAGCTTCGTGCAAAGTGGCATTGGAGCGATCACCGCTTCTTTGTCAACTTTAAATTTCTTCAGCTTCTTGGTGACACATCAATTTCTAGGTCCAATTATGCCGTGGGTGTTGGTCTTAGTTTATTATTGTCACCCGTAGCAACTTCCAGTAAAAATCTTGTGTGTGTTATCCAGGCAAATCATGCCGTACATGAGTGAATTAATTTTCATTTAATGGAGCTATTTCATCTGAGAGAAATTATGAAAGAAAAATCCAGATAAAGATCATACAACGTGGCCAAAAGTAACATTGAAAAGGGATGAACAATTGACAAAGTAATAAAAATAAAAAAAATACAGAAAGGGAATCAGTGAAATGAAGCAAAAGTAAATTTAATCAGAGCAGCAAAGAACTGAAAATTAACAAAAGAACCATGATAAAAATGAGTAAGGCAGAAGTGAGAGAAAGAAGCAGGAAAAATGATTTAAAAATTACAATTACAAAAATAGCAAAGAAGGTTGAATTTGGAGCCTGCTTTTGCAAAGGGGTATGTTCAGTTGGAAACATGGTCTATCTAACCTTCAGGAATACATACGACAGGATGCCTGGGTGAGTTTGCATGCTTTTCTATATTGTATATTCTATATCTCATTCCCAGTTGTAGGTGCTAAAACTCCTGGGTGAGGGAGCGGGATTGTAAGATCATTATCAACAGTGTAAGTAAAACTACAATAAAAAGTTAGCTGATGATCGCTATGGTGTTGGCGTGCTGAAGGGCTTGTTTCCATGATGTATCTCTAAGCCACTGAGTCTGTAGCGACCATACCATTTTTATCAGGATGTGTCCCAGCTTGGTTTGGGAAAAGCTCCATCCAGGACCGCAAGAAATTGTATCGAACGGTGGACGTAGCCCAGACCATCACAAAAACCTGTTTGCTGAAGGTGTTTCACTGAACACCTTCGCTCAGCCCGCCTGAACCTACCTGATCTCCCGGTTGCTAAACATTTTAATTCTCCTTCCCAATCCCACCCAGACCTTCCTGTTCTCGGTCTCCTCCATTGTCAGAGTGAGGCTAAATGCAAATTGGAGGAACAGCGTCTCACATTTCGCTTGGGCAGCTTACAACCCAGGGGTATTAATATTAATTTCCCTAACTTCAGGTTGTCCCAGGATTCCCTCTCTCTCTATCCCTCCTCCACCCAAGTCGCACTAGCTTCTCATTTTCCCTAACAAACAGCTAACAATGGCCTGTTTCCTTTATCATCGTTACTTTTTTGCATATATTTTATTCATTGTTCTTTATCTCTCTACATCATCGCCTATATCTCCCATTTCCCTTATGCCTAACCTGTCTGAAGAAGGGGCTCGACCCAAAACGTCACCCATTCCTTCTCTCCAGAGATGCTGCCTGTCCCGCTGAGATGCTCCAGCTTTTTGTGTCTATCTTCGATTTAAACCAGCATCTGCAGTTCCTTCCTACACAATCCAACCTCCCTTCCATTGACTCCATTTATACCTCACTCTGCCTCGGCAGGGCCAACAGCATAATCAAGGATGAATCGCACCTTGGCCGCTCCCTCGTCCCCCCCCTCTCCCATCAGGCAAAAGTTATAGAAGTGTGAAAATGCACACCTCCAGATTCAGGGCCAGTTTCTTCCCAGCTGTTATCAGGCAACTGAATCATCCTACCACATCCAGAGAGCAGCCCTGACACTCGTATGGGCCCCAGCTTTGCCTGCCATTTTGTTGGTTATGTCTTGTTCCAGGCATACGCTGACTCTGTCCCCCAACTCTTTGTCCATTACATCGATGACTGCATCGGGTCTGCCTCCTGCGCCCGTGCAGAACTCATTGCTTTCATTAACCACCACTAATTTCCACCCTCCCCTCAAATTCACCTGGACTATCTCCGACACCTCTCTCTCTTTTCTTGATCTTTCTGTCTCCATCACAAGTGACAAACTATTGACTAACATATTGCAAACCTACCAACTACCTACCAACTCCCACAGTTATCTGGACTACACTTCCTCCCACCCTGCCCCTTGCAAAGACGCCATCCCCTAGTCTCAATTCTCCAGTCTCCGCCGCATCTGCTCCCAAGGTGAAGCTTCCCATTCCAGGACAACTGAGATGTTCTCGTTATTTAGTAGTCATGGTTTTCCCCTAATGTCTCCTCTGTGTCCCGTAGTTCTGCCCTCGCTCCCCCTCTTCCCAGATGGCCCTCATCTTTTTTCCCTTCCACCCTCCACTTCCACTTACATTCCTTCCTCCAGCTTCACAATTCACGACTCTTCAATCTTTTTGTCTCGCACCTTCTGTCTTTTCATCTCTGGCCTTTGTCCACCATCTGCCCCTGCACGGTGGCGCAATGGGTGCCGAAGACCCCGGTTCGATCCTGACTACGGGTATTGTCCGTACGGAGTTTGTACGTTCTCCCCGTGACAGCATGGTTTTTCTCCAAGATCTTCTTTTTGTTCCAAAGACATACAGGTTTGTAGGTTAATTGGCTTGGTGTATGTGTAAATTGTCCCCAGTGTGTGTAGGATAGTGTTAATGTGCAGGCATCACTGGACTCGGTGGGCCAAAGGGCCTGTTTCAACACTGTATCTCTAAAAAGATCCTGTACCAACCTTTTACCTGCCATGCTTTGGCCTGCCACCCCCCCCCCCCCCCCTCTTCTTGCTTTCTTCCCCAACCCTTCTTTATCAAATAAACAACTTACCACCTACACGTCTGCAGATTGGATGGGCGTCAGTTAGACCTGCCAAGCATTTAAACAGGAGCCGTGAATATATTGGAAGGAGCCGGCAGAGGCTGTGGTTGGAGCTTGACAGAAGCACAGGTGTGAGGGTTCCTGTCTGCACGTCTTCACTTTGTCTTAATGTTAATGGAAGAAAATGTGTACGGACACGCAGAGTTCTTTGGCCAAATTCCCGCCATGCATTCCGATCAAGCTATGGTCTGCACCAGGAATGCAAGTGTCAAATCAACCCCATGTTAAAGGACATCGATTATTTTTCTCTGACATTCAGAAATGTGGAATATACGTGGAGAATACAGGTGCACAATGGTGCAGCGGGTAGAGCCGCTGCCTCACAGCCCCAGAGACCCGGGTTCAATCCTGACCTCAGGTTCTGTGTGTGCAGAGTTTGCATGTTCTCCCTATGACTGCTATGGCTTTCCTCCGGGTTCTCCGGTTTCCTCCCACATCCATAAGACCTGTGGGCTCGCAGGTTAATTGGCTTCTGTAAATTGCTCCTAGTGTGTAGGGAATGTATTAGAAAGTGGGATAACATCGAACTAGTGTGAACGGGAGATTGGTGGTTGACTAAGACTTGGTGAGCTGAAGGGTCTGGTTCTATGCTGCATCTTTAAGGCAATAAAAAACCAATGGTAAAAAGAGTACTTATAAATTACCAAACACAAGCAGTCCTTAATACTAAATCCGAAATGTGTTTAAAGTGTTAAATCTATTTAAACTTACATTTATAGGTGTAGAGTGTTGCGTTTTGGGAAGTCAAACCTTTATTTTAAATAGAAGTTGCACAAAATGAATTGAAAGAATTAGGTGGTCGGTAGGAAGATGTTCTGAACAGGAGAGCTTGGGTTTATAAAATATATGACCTTCATCATATCTGCAGAGAAAACAGATGTCTATGATAAAGCAATGGATGCAGTACACCTTCGAGTAACGACATTGTAAAAAGTAATTGGTGGGACAGTCTTGAACAGAGGGGTCATTATCTCTGGATCAGATTGGAGATAATATCAGCAAACACTTTGCTCATGGAGTGGATGGGATGAACACCTGCTCGCAATGGGTGAACCAAAACCTGCAGAACTGAGAACGATTTACTTTTATTCAACAAAGATTTTGTGAAACAGACCCAAACGTTTCCGTGTAGGGGCTGGTGGGCGTATGGAACGAGCTGCCTGAGGAGGTAGTTGAGGCAGGTACTAAAATAACATTCAAAAGACATTTGGACGGGTACATAGTTCAGAAAGGTTTAGGGAGATATGGGCCAAACGTGGGCAGGTGGGATTAACGTAGATGGAGCATCTTGGCTGGCATGGGCAAGTTGGGCTGAAGGGCCTCTTTTCACGCTGTGTGACTCTATGACAAATACAGATGAACTGGGTTACGCTGAGGATCAGTGTGACATAGTGGTGCAGCTGGTAAAACTGTTGCCTCAGTTCCAGCAGTCCAGGATCAAACCTAACTTTGGTGCTGATAGATGTGGTGCTTGTACGATCTCCCTGCGACTGTGTGGGCTTCCTCCGGGAGCTCCGGTTCCCTCCCGCAATGTCAGGAGGTTAATTGGCAGCAGTAAATTGTGTATAAATGAGTGGTAGGTTGTGGGGGAAGTTGATGGGAATATGAGGAGGATAAATGGAATATAGTAGGAATTGGTGCTTGATAGGCAGTGCGGACATGGTAGGCTGCTGGTGAGTTTGTAAGCTGCTGTAACTCTCAGCTATCATCACCGTGATGAGTAGAATAGACCATAGGTGCTGAGGAGCTTATGTTTGTTCCTGCTCTTGCTTCTGCCCCTGTTCCTGCCCTGGTATGACCGCAGAAGAACTCGTTGAGCAGCTGATCGACTAGACATTTTAAACAACCTTTCCCCTCTCCAGTTACTGAGCACAATTCAGCAGTCTGACTGTAGCGGAGAGAATGTAGCTAACCTGCCTTTATTCTCGTTTAGTTTAGTTTAGTTTAGAGAGGCAGCAAGAAAACAGGCCCTTCGGCCCACCGAGTCTGCGCCGACCAGTGAATCCCATACACTAACACTATCTTACACATACTAGGGACAATTTGCAATTATCGCAAAGCTAATTAACCCACAAACCTGCACGTCTTTGGAGTGTGGGTGGAAACCGTAGCGCGCACGCAGGACACGGGGAAAACGTACGAACTCCGTACAGACAAGCACCCGTAGTCAGGATCGAACCCGTTCCCTGGCGCTGTAAGGCAGCAACTCTATTGCTGCACCACCATGCCATCTTCTACTAACACAACCCATCACTCTGCAATAAAACCTAATTCTGCACTCTGCATCTCCCCGATGCTCTTACTTGTGTTTGTCTTGAATGTATTTATGGATAGTATTATCTCTTCTGATTGGATAGCAAAAGACAAAGCTATTCACCGTACCTCAGTACACGTGACAATAATCCTAAACCTAACCCGCGGATTTCCCTACACTCCACCCTGTTCTATGTCCCCCTTCCTTTCATCCCAGATCTAAGCTTCACCTTTCTTCATTCTTCTAACAGCGTGGTGCCATTTGTAAGTGACCGGGGTGTTTAGCTCTGTCCCCAGGATTGTGCACGCCTGAGTTACTGCTTCCATTCATCGATTGTTTCGAGAATGTATGTATAATAGAAACATAGAAAATAGGTGCAGGAGTAGGCCATTCGGCCCTTCGAGCCGCCATTCAATATGGTCATGGCTGATCATCCAAAATCAGTACCCGTTCCTGCCTTCTCCCCATATCCCCTAATTCCGTTAGCCCCAAGAACTATATCTAACTCTCTCTCTTGAATAAATAATAATAATAATAGTAATAATATTAATAATAATAATAGTAATAGTAATAATAATAATAATAATAGTAATAATAATAATAATAATAATAATAATAATAATAATAATAATAATAATAATAATAATAATAATAATAATAATAATAATAATAATAATAATAATAATAATAATAATAATAATAATAATAATAATAATAATAATAATAATAATAATAATAATAATTTACATCATGAGTAATAAATAATGTCAAATGTTATTTAATGCAAGGAAAGAAAAGTGGTACATGTGAAACCAAATGTGGGAAAATTACAGTTGTTATCTTTGCATATATATCGAACAGCAAATGGAACGGAATTTCAATGAGTGTGCAATTTTGGAACTGTGCAAAAAATATAAGATGTAATGTTGATGGGCAATCAGTGTGTCTGGATAAGCTAGCATGGATGAACTAACCTTCAATTATGTTCATCTTCTGACCTTGTTATCTAATTATCCATGAAATCCTTCAGAAAACTTTGGCGGTAAAAGAGATGACCTGGAATGAAGGTTATTGGCTTCATAAAGCTTAGAGCATTCTTTGAGTTGCTGCCAAAATGTTACAGTAACAGCTACTCTGCTTAGTCAGTGCTAAACGGAACAATGTCCCTGTCATTGTGTGACATTATCACCAATAAGAAATGTGCCGGTGAGGGTAGAAAGGAGATTAACCAGGTGCTTGCCAGGACTGGAGAGCTGTAGTTTTGTGATGGAGTTGTCTTCTGTGAAATACAGGAGGCTGAAGGGAGAATGATTAAGGTAGAAAAAATGATGGAGGGACTCGACAGAGTATCTAGGATGGACCTATTTTCCTTAGCAGAAAGGTCAAAAACATGGGACATTGTTGAAAGTAATTGGTGGAGGGATTATAAATAAACATTTTTGATTGATATGATTAAATAAAAGATGCAACTTGGAAACAGGCCCTTCGGCCCACTAAGTCCACACAGATCATTGATCAGCCATTCACACTAGTTCTATGTAATCCCCCTTTCCCATCCACCAGCTGCTCGCTAGTGGCAATTTATAGAGGCCAATTAACTTACAAACCCACACAACTTTGGGGTGTGGGAGGAAATGGGAAGGACCCGGCAACCCAAGCAGTCACAGGGAGAACGTACAAACCCCATACAGTCTGGAACTCATGAACTGGAAAGGGTGTAAGGGCAGAAGTCCTCAGTTAAACGGTACTTGGATGTGATTGAGTAGCTATGGTGTACAGCACTATTGATTTGTATGGGTGTTAAGGGTTATGGGGAGAAGGAAGGAGTATGGGGTGAAGAGGGAAGGATAGATCAGCCATGATTGAATGGTGGATTAGACTTGATGGGCCGAATGGCCGAATTCTGCTCCTATCACTAATGAATTAATGAGCACTATGGACCCAGCGCTAGAAGGTGGAGTCGGGTTTGGGTGTCTCTTCAAAGGCTACAGACCTCATTGGCCTTCTGTGTGGTGAACGCTAATGACTTACATGACATTTTCCACATACGATCAGCATCTCATCACCAATATTAACAGTAATTCCAACAAAACTACAGCTGGATAGTTTCAGGCTGCACCTCAGGTGGGCGTCTCTTGGACCTGTTGTAAATTCTAAAGCAGTGGTAAAAGTAAAAATTGTAATGATAAAACATGATCATTAAGTCCCCGAAATTATGTTGGCGGTGAGGAGCTGATCAGGGAGAGTTGCCGTTGCCGGTTCCTGTAATAATTCCAATGGGAGACACGGAGAATCCTCAGGAAACTGATGGGAAGACTGGAAATGCTAGCATCGAATTAAATTACTGAACCAATGATGCAAAGTCCTAGAATAACAATTCAGGAATCTCTTTTCAAATCTCACCAAACAACTGGGCAATGTAAAGCTAGGTAACTAAATCTGCTTTCCTGAAGGCATCAGTCAGAGAGTTGTGAATCTGTGGAATTCTCTGCCTCAGAAGGCAGGGGAGGCCAGTTCTCTGAATGCATTCAAGAGAGAGCTAGATAGAGCTCTTAGGGATAGCGGAGTCAGGGGGTATGGGGAGAAGGCAGGAACGGGGTACTGATTGAGAATGATCAGCCATGATCACATTGAATGGTGGTGCTGGCTCGAAGGGCCGAGTGGCCTACTCCTGCACCTATTGTCTATTGTCTATTGGCATAAATGAACCAAACAGGTTTCTAATAACAAACTAGTTGATTCATTACGCCCATTATTGGGACAAGAATCTTAATTCACGATTATTTCGACTTTACTTTGGAGATACAGCGTGGAAACAGGCCCATTGGCCCACCAAGTCCGCACCATCCAGCAATCACCCCATACACTAACACTATCCTACACACTAGGGACAATTTACAATTTTACCAAAGCCAATTAACTTACAAACCTGTGCATCTTTGGGATGTGGGAGGAAACCGAGCAACCGGAGAAAACCCACACGATCACAGGGAGAACGTGCAAACTCCATACAGACAGCACCCGTAGTCAGGGTCAAGCCTAGGTCTCTGACGCTGTGAGGCAGCAACTCTACCGTTGCTTAACTGTGTCACCCAAACATTATTGGGCGACAGGTTTGTTACACATTTGGAGCGGCAACCAAGGGGCTGGACTTTGGCTTAGTGTTGTCCTCACTGCTGAAGTCAAGGCTTCCTAGGGACTGGAGCAGCCGCTGTTGATGACTCCACCTGGTTCTGTTGAACTGTAAATGAGCATCAGCACAGCAGAACTCACTCTGACACCAGAACACTCACAAAGGAACGAGATGAAGAATTCTCTTAGTCACTGGTGCAACAGCAGTCCCTGAAGTCCAGTCGGTCGGAAGAAGGGTCCCGACCCTAAATGTCACCTATCCATGTTCTCCTGAGATGCTGCCTGACCTGATGAGCTACTCCAGCACTTTGTGTTTTCTTTTGTAAACTGGCAGTTGTCTGCAGTTCCTTGCTTCTCCCCTGCAGTTCACTACAGATTTCACCACAAAGCCCCACCATGAGATCTCTGTCACCTGTAGATCCCAGTGAGCTCAGGGGGCAGGACATGCGCTCTTTAAAATGGCCGGATTTCCCAGATGCCCACATTCTCCACAGCACTTGCTCCTTGCACCACAAATGCCATGTACTCAGCCGTGCTCAGCTGATGAGCAACCATTAACACTGATACAGATCAGTGCCAGAGTCCTGACAACGTTCCTGATCCCTGAGAGTTCAGGCTTATTATTCCTGCAACACTCCCCCTCCCCCACCTCCCCTCCGCCACCATTCCCAGACCCGCTGGTCTCCCATTGAAGTGCTCTTGTTATGAGCTGAATAATTGGATATTTTCCCTTCACTTTCCAGTGAAACTGATCAACCTGATAACCACACATACAATTGCTGGCTGCCCTTGGCCTGCTTTTTTGCCTTGTTAAATTAAATACATTTTCCACATGAGGAACCTTCATCAAAGCACAGATCTCACTGGGCACAGGGCCAGGGGTTGCACTCAAGCCTGATAATCTATGGAAGAGAAGTGCTGCGGGTATTGGAGCGTGCAACCAAATGGTGCCAAACCGTTCTCTTTTGCTGTTAATTTATTACTTCTTGATGGAGTCAGTTTTCACAAAGAGGGGGGCTGGGTACATGGAACGAGCTGCCAGGAGAAGTAGTTGGGGCAGCCACAATAACAACATTGAAAAGACACCTATAGAAACAAGGAACTGCAGATGTCAGGTTACAAAAAAAAGGGGGAAAACTGCTGGAGCAACTCAGGCAGCGTCTCTGGGGAAACATGGTCTGGTGACGTTTCAAGTTTGTGCCACTATCTGGAGAAAGGTCCCGATCTGAAACGTTACCTATCCATGTAACCCTAAAAGACACGTGGACAGGTACATGGATGGAAACGTTTTACTGTTGTCTGGGCCAAATGCAGGCAAATGGGAATAGCTTAGATGGAGCACCTTGGTCGACATGGACAATTTGGGCTGAAGGGCCTGCTTGCGTGATGCATGACTTTATGAATCCAAGTCCAATGATAGCTGGTACAATCATGAAATTGTAATAAAAATTTCTAGTTTGAGATGAACTTTTATTATGCAAAATGCATGATCCAGGCCCTGGTAGCCCATCAGCATTATCCATGGGAAACTGAAAGTCCATGGATTAAGTGAATCATAGAATGAACTTGATTCCCATTTGAACTGCTGCTCCGACTGTGAACTAACATCTGTGAACACCTACATCAGGCTATTATCAGTCTGAAGAAGTGTCTCGATCATAAACCTCACCCATTCCTTCTCTCCAGAGATGTAGCCTGTCCCGCTGAGTTACTCCAGCTTTTTGTGTCTATCTTCTATTGTTCATCAGCTACAGCTCGGCGTTCAATGCCATCATCCGGTCCAAACTTGTTACCAAGCTCAGGGAACTGCACCTCAGCTCATCCCTTTGCAACTGGATCCTTGTCTTCCTCATCAACAGACCAGAATCGGTATGAATTAACAACAACATTTTCTCCATGATAACCATCAACACAGGGTCACCTCAAGGCTATGCTCAGTCCCCTGCTCTACTCAGTCTAGTCTCACGACTCTAGCCAGACCCATTTCCAACTATATCTTTAAATTTGCTGATGACACTACCCTTGTTAGACGAATTATGGATAATGTTGAGTCAGAGTGTAGGTGGGGGATTGATCAACTGACCAACTGGTGCCAAAACAACAACTCTGCTCTCAACATCGGTAAAACCTTGGAACTGATTGTTAACTTTGGAAGAGGAAGGCCAAGGATCAATAAACCTGTCTTCATCAGCAGGACAATAGTGGAGAATATTGGGCGTGCAAATCTCTGAATATCTGGCCTGGACCCAGCACATTGATGCAATCACATAGAAAGCCTATCATTGCCTCTACTCCTTAGAAAATTGAGGAAATTCAGTAATTCGACAAATACTTTCTAAAAACTTATACAGGTGTTCATTAGAGAGTATATTGACTGATTGCAACTTGAATGCCCAAGTTTGCAGGAAATTACAAAACATGGTGAGCACTGCTAAGTCCAACACGGGCACTGACCTCCCCACCTCGAAGAGATTTATAAGAGTCACTGCCTCAGAAGGTCAGCCAGCATCATCAAGGACCCACACCACCCTGGCCACACTCTCATTTCACTCCTGCCATCAGGCAAGAGTGTATACGAGTCTGAAAACTGTAGCATCCATGTTCATGAACAGCTTCTTCTCAACAACTATCAGGCTATTGAACATTATGAACTCTGAATGACGAACTACCTAGGTTGCAGTAGGGACATTGGGCTTTTGTTTTGATTTGCACTAAATTGTTTTATTTATTTTTTATTGAACTTATTTTTTGTTTGTTTATTATATTATCTAATGAATACTGCGATTAGAAACCAGTTGTGCTGCTGCAAGTAAGAATTTCATTGTTCCAATTGACAATGTTTGACAATGAATCACTCTTACCTCTTGGGCTGTGGTGTCTGTGACTCCCAACTGGTTAAAGGATGGCTGGCTGTAGAGATCAAGACATGAACAATGTGTCTGGTGTCAGTCAAAGTGGCTTCAGGGTCACTCTTGCTGTTGGAGTGTCGATTGTATTCACTTGAACTCAACAGGAGATATTGTCAAACCAGTTTTTGTCAAGCAAATAAGGTTTTCTGTTCAATTGAAAACTGACACTGTCAAGAGTCAAGAAGTAGTATAAGAAAATAACTGCAGATGCTGGTACAAATCGAAGGTATTTATTCACAAAATGCTGGATTAACTCAGCAGGTCAGGCAGCATCTCGGGAGAGAAGGAATGGGCGACTTTTCGGGTCGAGACCCTTGAACTCAGCAGGTCAGGCAGCATCCCGGGAGAGAAGGAATGGGCGACGTTTCGGGTCGAGACCCTTCTTCAGTCTGAAACATCGCCCGAAACGTCGCCATGTTCAGGAACAGCTTCTTCTCAACAACTATCAGGCTATTGAACATTATGAACTCCAACTAAACTCTGAACGACGAACTACCTTGGTTGCAATAGGGACCCGAAACGACGCCCATTCCTTCTCTCCCGAGGTGCTGCCTGACCTGTTGTTGGGAAGAAGTTGTTCCTGAATCTGGAGGTCATGGTTTTCAGACTCCTGTACCTTCTCCTCGATGGCAGGAGTGAAACAGAGCGTGGCCAGGGTGGTGTGGGTCCTTGATGATGCTGGCTGCCTTTATGAGGCAACGACTCCTGTAGATCCCTTCAATAGTAGGGAGGTCAGTCCACTTCTAGAATCCTTCCACATTCATCCTGATTCCAGTGCTGCTTACATTGTACAAGCGTGGGGGCAGGGTTTACCCGGCATGGGGTCCAAGAACAATCTGTAAAGGCAGAAGATAGACACAAAATGCTGGAGTAACTCAGCATGTCAGGCAGCATCTCTGGAGAAAAGGAATGGGTGATATTCCGGGTCAGAATCCTTCTTCAGACACTAAAGTCTGGAGTCTGAAGAAGGGTTCCGACCCTGAATGTCACCAATTCCTTTTATCTAGAGATGCTGCCCGACCTGTTGTGTTACTCCAGTATTTTGTGTCCATCTTTGTCAACCAAAATCTGCTGTACCTTCCCATACAACCTGTAAGGCAGTCAGCAGGGAATCCGATGGGGAGTTCGAAAGAAGTAACTTTACTCGAGGAGCAGTGAGGATGGGGGAGGTTCTCCCAGCTGGAGTGATCGAGGCAAGTGGTGTGGATGTAATTAGGGGGAGGCTGGACCAGAATGTGAGGGGGAACGGGAGCAGATGCCGACGTGGAATCTGCTGGCAACGATGCTGGCATTGTTGGCCCAGTGGTTCATTGGCTGAGTGTATCTCAGGGGGGCAGGAGTTTGGGTGAATGTAGGGGTGGGGGCTGCTGGAGAGGGGTACGGAGTATGCCGAACTACTGCTGCTCAGAGATGGACACAAAATGCTGGAGTAACTCAGCGGGTCAGGCAGCATCTCTGGAGAAAAAGGATGGGTGATATTTCGAGCCGGAAACCACCTTGAGACTGAACGTAGAGCGAGGATAACTGGAGGTAGGAAAAGGCCAGAACAACTCCTACTAAGACCATTCCTACTGGTGCTCAGGGTCTAAAGTACGGAAAAGGGCAATGGTATGCTGAAACAAACAAATATGGGAGTAACTACCTCGCTGTACAATTACCGTTCCTGCAGATCTAACATCCCCTTCTCAATCGATGGAACAGTGTCTGGGGTTTGGTGTTAGCAGGGCAGGCGAGAAGAGGCTTCTCTGTGGAATAGTGCAGCTCCCGTGCATGGGTGGTGCATGAAGATCCAGATCCGGTCACCAGGGGGAACTACCGCCACACATTGGTCCCACTGACATCACGGTCACACCAGGCCCCTCCGCAGTGTGTGGGATTGTTGGACTAGACATACTGCCCACACAGTCGTCACTCCGTGAAGTGGCAACAACGTCAGGATCTGGACCTGGAAATGCCCAAATTGCTGCCAGCAATTGGGTTGTGCAGCTCCTTCCACCACAGTCACAGTTCACGCGCTCTCTCACATTGCCCTTTGCTGCTAACGTCTACTTCTACAGAAAGGTATAAAAGTGTGAAAACCCGCACCTCCAGATTCAGAGACAGTTTCTTCCCAGTTGTTATCAGGCAACTGAACCGTTCTACCAACAACTAGAGAGCAGTCCTGAGCTACAATCGGCACGGTGGCGCAACGGTAGAGTTGCTGCCTTACAGCAAATGCAGCGCCGGAGACTCAGGTTCGATCCTGACTACGGGCGCCGTCTGTACGGAGTTTGTACGTTCTCCCCGTGACCTGCGTGTGTTTTCTCCGAGAACTTCGGTTTCCTCCCACACTCCAAAGATGTACAGGTATGTAGGTTAATTGACTGGGTAAATGTAAAAATTGGCCCTAGTGTGTGTAGGATAGTGTTAATGTGCGGGGATCGCTGGGCAGCGCGGACTCGGTGGGCCGAAGGGCCTGTTTCCGCGCTGTATCTCTAAATTAAAAAAAAAATCAAAACCTCATTGGAGACCCTCGGACTATATTTGATCAGACTTTACTGGCTTTATCTTGCACTAAACGTAATTCACGTTATTCGCTTTATCATGTATCTGTATACTGTGGATGGCTCGATTGTAATCATGTATTGTCTTTCCGCTGACTGGTTAGCACACAACAAAAGCTTTTCACTGTACATCAGTTCACGTGACAATAAACTAAACTCAAGCTAAACTCAACTCAACATGCAAAGTTGAACACTGTGTACAGAACCGTGGTGACTCTTTGCATATCTTGGGTATGCAAAACAAAGAATCTCACTGTGACTTGCCACATGTGACAATAAAGAATCATCACTCATTCATAGTCTGGGCCATATGTGACATTAGAAATACTGAATGGGTTAATTCCTAACTGCCCCTCGGTTCAGCACAATGGGCCAATAAATGCGAGTTCTGATGAAAGATTACCTACTTGAAACGTTAACGATTTCCCTCTGCACACATCCTTCTGACCTGCTGTGTGTTCCCAGCGTGTTCTGTTGTTGCACGTTCAGACATGGACATTGCCACTCACGTCCACAGCCTGTGAATGAATAAAACAAAGCCGTGGCATGTTGTAATTGATACATTAGATTTAGTGGCCCCTGCCTGTCTTTGCGCTGCAGAGTACTCTGTGGTTAGTAGTGCAATACAACCTCAACTACAACTGTCGTTTATCATGAAGCCAGTAACCAGTGGCGGGGTGAATTCCTCCAGGTATTTAGAAGAGGCACAGGTCTAACTGCACCATAAGCCATCAGTTCCCTACGTCCTGAGAAGGATGGTCTCTGATACAATCTGTGCAAACCTAGATTCAAGGAAACCCAGATGCTGGTTTACAAGAAAACCACCACCAACTCAGGGGGTCAGGCACCATCTCCGCAGGACAGGGATAGGTGAAGTTTCAGGTCCGGACCCTTCTTCAGACCTCAAACCAAGCCCAGCACCTCAAATTTTGCTTGGGCAGCTTACACCCCAGTGGTCCCACCACTAGCCACATTTTCCCATCTCCACCCCTTTCCACCATCCGCAGAGACCGTTCCCTCTGCAACTCTCTGGTTAACTCATCCCTTCTCACCCAAACCACCCCCTCCCCAGGTACCTTCTTCCCCTGCAACCGCAGAAGATGCAACACCTGTCACTACACCTCCTCCCTCGACTCTGAGCAGGGTCCATGATTGTCCTTTCAGGTTAGGAAGAGGTTCACGAACCTCCTCCAACCTCATCTACTGTATCCGTTGCTCAAGATGTTGACTCTTATACATCGGCGAGACCAAACGCAGCCTGGACGATCGTTTCGCGGAACACCTATGCTCAGCCGCCTGAACCTACCTGATCTCCCTGATGCTGGACACTTTAATTCTCCTTCCCATTCCTCCACAGATCTTCCTTTCCTCGGTCTCCTCCATTGTCAGAGTGAGGCTAAACGCAAATTGGAGGAACAGCATCTAATATTTCGCTTGGGCAGCTTACAGCCCAGTGGTATGAATATAGCTAAAATCAAACCTTTCCTCCAATTCGACGACACTGAAAAAATCATTCACGCTTTCATTTCCTCCCGCCTAGACTACTGCAACTCCCTATACACTGGGATCAGCCAATCATCCCTGTCCCGCCTGCAACTGGTCCAAAACGCCGCAGCGAGACTCCTGACAGGTACCCGTAAAAGGGACCACATCACGCCGATTCTGGCCTCTCTCCACTGGCTCCCTGCACGGTACAGAATCAACTTCAAGCTACTCCTATTCACATATAAAGCCCTAAATGGACATTCCACCCCTTACATCAAAAATCTTCTAACCCACCTCTCTAACTCCAGGTCCCTCAGGTCGGCCGACTTGGGGCTACTCACTATCCCGTGGTCTAGGCTTAAGCTCAGGGGTGACCGCGCTTTTGCGGTTGCAGCTCCTAGACTGTGGAACAGCATCCCTCTCCCCATCAGAACTGCCCCCTCCATCGACTCCTTTAAGTCCAGGCTCAAAACCTATTTCTACTCCCTAGCGTTTGAGGCTCATTGAGGAGGCGCTGTGAACTGTTTTGTATGTGCTGTTATGTTTGCGTGCTACTGTATGTTTCATTTTTTCCTTAGTACCTAAACAGATGTACAGCACTTTGGTCAACGTGGGTTGTTTTTAAATGTGCTATACAAATAAAATTGACTTGACTTGACTTGATAGATTTCTCTCACTTCAGGTAGCCCCGGCCCCTTTCTATCCCTCCCCCACCCAAGTCGCACTAGCTTCTCATTTTCACCCAACAAACAGCTTACAATGGCCGGTTTCCTTTATCATCGGTAATTTTTTGCATATCTTTCATTCATTGTTCTTTATCCCTCCACATCATTGTCTATATCTCTCCTTTCTCCCTTATCCCTAACCAGTGTGAAGAAGGGTCTCGACCCGAAACGTCACCCATTCCTTCTCTCCAGAGATGCTGCCTGTCCCGCTGTGTTACTCCAGCCTTTTGTGTCTATCTTCAGTATGAACATTTACTTCTCTAACTTCAAGTAACCCTTGCTTTCCCTCTCTCTTTCCATCCCTCCTACTTCCCAGTTCTCCAACCAATCTGGCTGTCACCCTGGTTATATTTTATGTTTGCTCTGTTTGCTTTGCTTCTCCTAGCTAACAATGATCTATTCTACATTTTCCTTGAGCCTCAGCTCTTTTGATCTCTTACACTTCCTTATCTCTATAACTTCCTCTCCCCTGACACTCAGTCTGAAGAAGGGTCTCGACCGAAACGTCACCCATTCCTTCTATTCAGAGATGCTGCCTGTCACGCTGAGTTACTCCAGCATTTTGTGTCTGTCCTCGGTGTAAATCAGCATCTGCAGTTCCTCCCTACTCAATTCAATGCCTGTCTTGCTTCACTGACCTTGCACTGAGGTTGTAGAAGGTAAACAAGAGATCACAAAGATTGTCTCAGGCTGCATTTGTAAAGGAAATTGTTGGGGTCCTGACTTGAATGTTTCAATTGAATTTGCATTCTCATGTGTGTACAGAATTTCCGGTGACATTACAGGAAGAACGGTGAATGTTTTGGCAAATATTTATCCCAACTCAAATGCTGCATTCCCAGTGAATCTAATCATGTTCACATTAGTCTATGTGGCAAACAGCCTGCTGGGTTACATCAACAATCTTTCCTTTGCCTGTAAAGAGTTTTGGGACAAGCTGTGCTTCTAGGAAGCACTGTGAATAAACCAGCTATCTTTACTTTAGAGATACAGTATGGAAACAGGCCCTTGGGCCCACTGAGTCCACATTGACCAACACTAACACTACACATTAGGGGCAATTTATAATTTCACAGAAGCTAATTGGCCCACAAGCCACTCTCTGGGTGTGTGAGAGGAAACTGGAGCACCCGGAGAAAAGCCCACGCGGTCATAGGGAGAACGTGCAAATTCCGTACAGACAGCACCCGTAATGGGGATTGAATCTGGGTCTCTGGCGCTGTAAGGCAGTAGCTCTACTGTTTCACCATTGTGCCGCCCTTGTCAGTAAGAGTGTCATGGCAGAATAGGGGAATGAGCCCTAAGGCAACAGTCTGAAGAAGGGTCTCGACCTGAAACGTCACCCATTCCTTCTCTCCAGAGATGCTGCCTGTCCCGCTGAGTTACTCCAGCATTATTTGTCTACCTAAGCCAATAGTAGTCAGTAATAACTTGCTCTATATTGTCATCTGAAGGCAAACCCATACAGATCATGCGGACAACACAAAGCTGAATATGATTGAATATTGGCTGATTTTGTTTTCCTACTGTCCGATGTAACAATTTCAACTTCACACAATTCTGAATTTTAACATTCCTCCGGAGTTCAGAATGAGCTGTTTAAACGCGGTAGAAGATGACGTGATGCGATTATTGAGGAAACTAGCGCTGATCGGACTGTTGCTGTGTGGGAGATAGTTAACCTTTTGTCCTTAATAACATTTTCTGGCCTGCTTATTCCTGGGAGTGATGGGTCTAGACTTTACATGTTGGAACCTGTGGGAGTTTTAACATGAGGAGTTCCTGGAACACGGTGACACTAATCGCGTAAACACATCATAAATTCCCCTTGTCCATGGTGAAGGGGGAGACCTGTTCTCCTGAACACCTGACAGAAACACTGCCAAGCTGAAGAATGTCTCTGAAAGCCCCTGGAATGCACACTGAAATGGCGCAACGGTAGAGCTGCTGCCTTACAGCGCCGGAGACCCTGACTACGGGTGCTGTGTGTCCGGAGTTTGTACGTTCTTCCCTGTGACCGCGTGGGTTTTCTCCGGGAGCTCTGGTTTCCTCCCACACTCCAAAGACGTACAAGTTTGTAGGTTGATTGGTTTTGGTAAAAATTGTAAATCGGCCCTAGTGTGTAAGGACAGGGCTAGTGTAGAGGAATCGCAGGTTGGCGCGGACTCAGTGGGCCGATGGCTCTGTTTCCACGCTGTGTCACTCAACTAAAAAAAGCTAAACTAGACTAAAAAGTAGAGAGAGAAGATTCCAGACAATTATAACTCATTCTTTACACAGCCATTGTAAAATATGATGCTTGAATTTAATTGCCACAATGAATGCACAATGGGTTACTAAAATTTAAATATAAAGTGAAACATTTTCGCATGGGAAGAGCTCCCAAGGTGCTCTACCGCTAGTAATGAAACTATATTTTACCAGGCGCCTCATAAGGAGATGTTAGACCAGCCGGGCTGTGCCCGGGCAGGTGTAGGCTGAAACAAAGCTGTACACAGGCAGGTTTAAGTAGACACTCCGGGGTCACCAGTCACTGACTCACATGCAATGGTGGAACAAACACAGACAGGTAACTTGAGCCAAGGTATTACTTCCCTCAAAACAATAGGTAACAATAAGATTAAAAAATGCCTTCAGCTGTTCTTCGTGGTAAGACAATTCACAACATCCAATTTCATGCAGGTTTTTTTCATTGTGTTTGACCGAGACAATGAAAGGTGGCAAGGTTTACTTTCAGGTTAAAGGTGCAACTTTGCCTCATGACTGAAAATATTGAGACATTATTAACGTAAATTTATTGCCATTCATTTTAATTTTGGTGCGTGAAAATGACTGGCTTCACTCATTCTTGCCCAGAGGAAGGGAATCGGGAACCAGAGGGTGTAGGTTTAAGGTGAGAGGGGAAAGATGTAATAGGAACCTGAGGGGTAACATTTTCACACAGAGGGTGGTCGGTGTATGGAACAAGCTGCTGGAGGAGGTAGCTGAGGCAGGTACTATCGCAACATTTAAGAGACACTAAGGTACATGGATAGGACAGATTTAGAGGGATATGGGGCAAAAGAGGGACTTGTGTAGATGGGGTATGTTGGTCGGTGTGGACAAGTTGGGCCGAAGGGCCTGATTCCACCCTATATGACTCTGTGACTCTATTAGGACCACAGAATCAGGTACCTAACTCTTAATTTCCTTGGCAAAACACGATTGGTATTGGATCATGACACATTCACCAGTAAGTGCACCATCTGCAAATATGAAACATTAGCAACTTATCTTGACACAGCAATTCCACAGAGCAGTGCATTTATTGCGATGGTAGGAGTTGGTACGGTGCACTGGTCTTTTTGTCTGCACAAAACCACTTCAAATTCTTAAAGGCTGGTTGTCTGTAAAAAGTACAAACACTGGTGGCATGGCAATGATGTAGCAAAGAGATCAGGATCGAAATGTATAGGAAGGAACTGAAGTTTAAACTGAAGATAGACGCAGAATGCTGGAGTAACTCAGCTGGACAGGCAGCATCTCTGGAGAGAAGGAATGGGAAGGGTCTCGACCTGAAACGCCACCCATTCCTTCTCTCCAGAGATGCTGCCTGTCCCGCTGAGTTACTCCAGCATTTTATTTCCATATTCCAGATCAGGATCGATATTCCTCTTTAATTCCTGCGGCAATTGGCTGTCAAATGAACACTCTATACAAAGTGGTTTTGGAGGAAGGATTGATTAAACCATGCTCAGTCATAATGCATCGGACAGGATAACCCTTCCATGGTCCCGATCTACTGACGGATGGCATAACCCGTATGAGTTTGGAGATTGCACCCTGGATTGTGCCATGTCCATGTCCAGAAGGGAGGGTTACTATACAGTAAGACTGTCCGCATTCATCCACAAAATGCTGCAGTAACTCAGCGGGACAGGCAGCATCTCTGGAGAGAAGGAATGGGTGACGTTTCAGATCAAGACCTTTTTTCAGACCTTGCTGATGTTTCCTCAGTAGTCAATTATCATCAATCGTCTCCGTTTCATCTCAATTCTTCTGGAATCATCACCATAGCATATCTGAGCCTTGATCTATTTCATACTGTATAAATACTTTATATAAATAACTCATGGCTCTTCTATTCAACAATGAATGTCAATGTCATTTATTCATGGTCACCTCAGAGTCAATAAAATCAATAATTTCTGCTTTATTTGTCCTCCGGTAATTCCACATCATCAAATACATAATTAGTTCTCTTGTTCCTTTTGGTTGTAACGAATAGTTGAATATTTTAATAACTGTCTTTCCTTTACTCCTTGGATTTCAAATTAATCAGTCACAGAGGAAGATACTTCCATACTTTGATACCAATAAGTGAAATGCTTCTCACTTTCACTTGTTTTTATTTAAACACCGTTGAGTAAAATCAGCCGGACTTCGTTGGGTTTTGAACAATTTAAGTTGCAGGAATCTTGGGACAAATGCCAACAATTTCTCAGCTGTAACCAGGATTCACACAACCTCTCCGCAGGAGATTGTCCAACGTTGTAAGGGGTTGCAAGAGTTCCTGGGAGTTCTTCCCATCCCTCCTATCTCTCCAATGGGAACGTCAACCAGAAGCCAGTTACAAGGGGGAAAAAATTACCTGGAAATTATTCATTTGCAAAGGCTCTACCAGAATCCATCAGGTAGCTCTGGTAATGCCGATAAACTGCGAGTGAAAACAAGAGTGCCAAATACCAATGGTGAACACATGTATCGCTTCTGGGAAATTATGTAAGTAGGTTTCATCTGCAAATGCTGGATATAATGTGAAGAAAAACAACTTAAGAAGCTTGAATCTATTTTAACAGTAGGTTTCGATTACTCTTACTGTAGCTACATTTTATTCCATTCTGCCTCGACCCTAAATGTCTTTAATTCAGTGAAGGCGCTGAATTATATCGGTATTTACTGTAACCTATTCCCTTCACTTCCAGGAACCAACCCTGAGTGCAGTGTGTGCGTGTTTGCAGCCCTGATTCCACTGACTTCTGAGTATAAGCACTTCCCGAATCCTGTTGTTTATTTGCTTCCGTTTAGTTTACAGATTCAGCATGGAGATGGGCCCTTCGGCCCACCGAGTCCATGCTGACCATCAATTGCCCGATCACACTCGATCTATGCTATCCCATTTTCTCATCCACTCCCTACGCACGAGGGGCAATTTAGCGAGGCCAATTAATCTATAAACCCATGTGTCTTTAGAATGAGATATAGACACAGGCACATTGGCACAGACACACACACACACACACACACACACACACACACACACAGACATTGACATAGATACAGAGACACACACATACGCAAACACACTGACACAGAGACACCGACATACAGACAGATACAGACACAGACACAGACGCACAGTTACAGACTCACACAGAGACACAGAAAGACACAGACACACACCGACAAAGACCACAGCATCAGACATATCAATGCATATTCCATGTTGAATCTCTATGTTTTCACACATCTCATGTATTTGCTACACAAATTTCACGAAGGAAAAACAGCATTGGGCTAAATTCCGAAGTTCAAATGTAGTCAGAATCTATTTATCTGCTGTGTTTACCTGTGAGAATATCACGCGGATATACATTGTTTGACTGTGGGCAAACAATGTACTCAATGGGCGTTCAATGTACTCAGCTGTGAATGAGGGGAAAGATGCAACGAAGAATTTAAATTCTCGCATATGGTGACTTGAACTTTGACGCTCATAACCCTGGAAATTTTACCCGAGAGATATTTGTAACAGAGTTCATGTCCTTCAGGCTACATTTGATCCTGGGTCTATAGAAGGAGAGAGGGTTCTATTAACTAATCTGAATAAACTTGCTAATAATGTGAGAACAAGAATTAATTCGGAGCACAAAATCAGCCACTCAGAGCACAACCAGACACATATCCTGTCTGAAGAAGGGTCTAAAGAAGGGTCTGTAAGGGACATATCAGTCTGAAGAAGGGTCTCGATCCGAAACGCCACCCATTCCTTCTCTCCAGAGATTCTGCCTGTCCCGCTGAGTTACTCTAACGTTTTGTGTCTATTAACTAATATATAATTTCGGTTTTACTTGAGCTTTCACAGCAGGTGTGAACAAATATGAAAAGATGATAAATAGATTATTCAGTGAGCATAAAACACCGGAAAAATAGTTTAAAACGGGAAATAATTGTCCAAGGGTAAATATCAGTAAATTAACTTTGAAAGGTAAACAAAGTTCTCATCACTCTGACCAGAACTCTAGATATCAACAGGTGATGAGCTCAGAGAGCCTGGGGGAACGTATACCTTTACAGTGTACATTGGAGGAGCCATTGTGCATTGAGCTGCACATGTACGGGCTATCTGTACTAAGGTGTGTGGTGAGAGAGGTCAAGTTATTCTCTCCTGTTAATCAAATCTGGGAAGTTATAATCACGGAAACATATAGTCATATAGAGTCACAGAGTCATAGAAACATAGTCACAGAGTCATAGAGTCATATAGCATGGAAACAGGGCCTTTTGGCCCAACTTGCCCACACCGACCAAGATGCTTCATCTACACTGGTCTCACCATCCCGTGTTTGGCCCATATCCCTATAAACCTTTCCTCTTCATGAAAGTGCCCGAGTGCTTTTTATGTGCTGTTATAGTATCTGATTCAACTCCTTCTTCTGACAGCTTGTTCCATTTCCCCACCGCCTCCTGTGCGATAAAGGTTGCCCCGTCAGATTCCTATCAAATCTATCACCTCTCACCTTGTCCTCATGTCCTCTCGTATTTGACTCCACTACTCTGGGTACAAGACTGTGCATTCACCCTATCTGTTCCTCTCATGATTTTATACCCCTCCATAGCATCACCCGTCGGCCTTCTGTGCAAACTCTCCCTGGAGCTCAGGCCCTCGAGTCCAGTAATGTGAGCATAGTGATTCGACTCACTGACAGTTACTGTAGGGTTTTATCTGTGAACGTTTGGTCCAGTAGTTGGGCAGAAATACAACCATGACATAAAGGAATTTAATCTCTAAAACAATAACCCGTAACAATGAAAGTTCACCAACCTGAACATCAACTCACCCTCTCCACAGCTGCTGACCCACCTGCCGAGTGGTCAATTCTGCTAAAGTTTTGAGTTAATGATTGGGGCAGCACAGCGGCACAGCTGGTAGAGCCACTTCTTCACAATGCCTCACGAGACCCCGGGACCGATCCTGACCTCGGGTGCTCTCTGTGTGGAGTTTGCACCTTCTCCCTGTGACCCCGTGGGTTTCCTCTGGGTGCTCCAGTTTCCTCCCACATCCCAAAGGCGACGGGTTGGTAAATCAAAAGTAGACATGAAAATGCTGGAGTAACTCAGCGGGACAGGCAGCATCTCTGGAGAGAAGGAATGGGTGATGTTTCGGGTCGAGACCCTTCTTCAGACTGATGTCAAGGGGTTGGAGTTCAGTAAATTGTTCACAGTGGGGAGGTGTGGAGTAGAACACACAGGGACGTGATGGGAATGTGGAGAAGATAAAATGAGAGCAACGTAAATTGGACTCTTGAGAGTCGGCGTGGGCTCAATGGGGGCAGAAACTCTGTTTCTGTGCAGTTGGACTCTGTGATTCTATCAATGCCTAATTTAGTTTCGTTTATTATGGTCACATAGTTGAGTTTAGTTTATTGGTAGGTGTATCGAGGTGCAGTGAAAAGCTTTTTTTGCTTGCTAATCAGTCAGCGGAAAGACAATGTCATGATTACAATCGAGCCATTCACAGTGTACAGATACATGATAACGGGAATAATGTGAATATCATTTAGTGCAAGAGGCACTCCAGTAAAGTCCGATCAAAGATAGTCCGAGAGGTTTCATGAGGTGGATAGTAGCTCAGGGCTGTTCTCTTGTTGTTGGCAGGATGGTTCCAGGGTGATGTACAGTGAGAAGCTTTTTGTTTGCGTGCTATCCAGTCAAAGAAAAGACAATACATGATTGCAATCAAGGCATCCACAGTGTACAAAGGATAAAGGGGACACCATTTAGTGCAAGATAAAGTCTGATCAAAGGTAGTTTGGACTAATGTTGCAGTAATGTGCATCACACAGGGAACGCGTGAATCAAAAAGATTCACAGATCACAAATCTGACCCAGATGCTGCCTCGTTTCAGATGGATTAGTGATGTTTCAGGGGAATACCAATTAGGGGAATATTTTAGTCTTCCCTTAAAACACGTCTAATCCATCCGAAACCTTGCAACAGCTGGATCAGATTTGTGATCTGTGTCTCTTATGGTTGCTTACCTCCCTCCATCATTATTGGGATCAGAGGAAGTTATCCTCTATGGAATTAAAATGTAATGTTATTTATACTCTTGTTTTAATAACTTGATTTAAACAGCGGGGAAATAAATCTTGCGTGGAATTATTATAGTGGCAGTTATATGGAACTTCAACACAGCGTTCTCAATTCTGTGGATAATCTTGGATTTGTCCAGGAATTATGAAGCTATTTTAAAGAAATGATCATCACTGATTGTCTTTCCGACTGTGAACTTGAAGCTGATGAGCTCCAGGAGGTTTGCGGAGTGTTACACCAACTTTCAGTCAGTAGTTTAATAGTTAGCTGGACCGAACATCTAGTCCTGCACCTCAGGTCACACCTACTGCATCCCTTCCTTTCCGGCAGTGGATGCAGTTAATTATCCACCCTGCCTTCATCTCCTTAGACAGGGTCATGGGGTGGAGAAGGGCTGACTTCCACTCTAGTTCTGATGAGGCCAATATGGGAGCTACAAACTCTGCCAGCAGACTTGCCTTTCTCCTTGTCTGATCTCTAGCTTGTTCTCCGGGAATCCGAGAGGTGAACCGCCTGGAGGTGTCCGAAACTTCTGTCCAGGAGTCACAATCTTCCCGTTTCTCTGCAGCCAGGGCCAACACAAACCAAGCCTTCAGACCAAAGGGCTGATAAATCTGATTGGCCTTCAGCAGACAGGTTGAACGATTCTTTAATTGCCGTTTTTAGTTTTAGTTTTTAGTTTTGGAGATACAGCGCGGAAACAGACCCTTCGTCCAACCTAGTCCGTGCCGACCAGCAATCCCTGTACACTAAAACCCCTGTCCCACTTAGGCGATTGTTTAGGCGATGACAGGCGACTAGGCTGTCACCACACGGTCGCCGGGGTGTCGCCTGTACGGTCGTGAGTCCTCTCCAAAGAGTCCTAGCGTTTTTCTGGTCGCCCCTGGAGTTTGAAATGTTTAAAATTTTCGGCGACTGTTGGTTTGACGCCAATGATCGTAGCTTGACGTCTCCTGACGTAGGCGCTGTCGTAGGTTGTCACCAGGTTGTCGCCAGGTGACGTAGGTTGTCGCCGGTGCTGACTTCGTTGAATTCCATTGGCGACTACTTACGTCAACCGGCGACAGGTACCGGCGTCAAAACCGGAGGCCAAAATGATGTGAATTGTCTTCAGTTGTCGCTGATATGGTCGTAGCTTGTCGCAGGTAGACGTAAGTTGACTTCGGTTGTCGTAGGTTGCCGCCTGTGTGGTCGTAGGTTGTCGTAGGTGCGGTTGTAGGTGGACGTCCTAAGTCGTGACGATTGGGTCGCCGGTTGTCGGTAGCTTGCCATGGCTTGACATCGACTAGGTGGTAGGTAGTTGTAGCTTGTCGTAGACATTGTCGTAGGTGGGGTCCAGTCGCCTTTTTTTCGGCGAACTACTACGAATATTCCATCCCCACACTGAGCCCCCATTCTCCCCCCGTCCCCACACTGAGCACCCACTCTCCCCCCGTCCCCACACTGAGCCCCCACTCTCCCCCATCCCCACACTGAGCCCCCACTCTCCCCCCGTTCCCACACTGAGCCCCCACTCCCCCCTCGTCCCCACACTGAGCCCCCACTCTCCCCCGTCCCCACACTGAGCCCCCACTCTCCCCCCATCCCCACACTGAGCCCCCACTCTCCCCCGTCCCCACACTGAGCCCCCACTCTCCCCCCGTCCCCACACTGAACCCCCACTCTCCCCCCATCCCCACACTGAGCCCCCACTCTCCCCCCATCCCCACACTGAGCCCCCACTCTCCCCCCGTCCCCACACTGGCCCCCACTCTCCCCCCATCCCCACACTGAGCCCCCACTCTCCCCCCATCCCCACACTGAGCCCCCACTCTCCCCCATTGTCCCCACACTGGACCCCAATCTCCCCCCGTCCCCACACTGGCCCCCACTCTCCCCCTGTCCCCACACTGGCCCCCACTCTCCCCCCATCCCCACACTGAGCCCCCACTCTCCCACCATCCCCACACTGGCCCCCACTCTCCCCCCTGTCTCCACACTGGCCCCCACTCTCCCCCCATCCCCACACTGAGCCCCCACTCTCCCCCACTGTCCCCACACTGGACCCCAATCTCCCCCCGTCCCCACACTGGCCCCCACTCTCCCCCCATCCCCACACTGAGCCCCCACTCTCCCCCGTCCCCACACTGAGCCCCCATTCTCCCCCCGTCCCCACACTGACCCCCACTCTCCCCCTGTCCCCACACTGAGCCCCCACTCTCCCCCACTGTCCCCACACTGAGCCCCCACTCTCCCCACACTGAGCCCCCACTCTCCCCCCGTCCCCACACTGAGCCCCCACTCCCCCCTCGTCCCCACACTGAGCCCCCACTCTCCCCCCGTCCCCACACTGAGCCCCCACTCTCCCCCCATCCCCACACTGAGCCCCCATTCTCCCCCCGTCCCCACACTGAGCCCCCACTCTCCCCCCGTCCCCACACTGAGCCCCCACTCTCCCCCCATCCCCACACTGAGCCCCCACTCTCTCCCCGTTCCCACACTGAGCCCCCACTCCCCCCTCGTCCCCACACTGAGCCCCCACTCTCCCCCCGTCCCCACACTGAGCCCCCACTCTCCCCCCATCCCCACACTGAGCCCCCACTCCCCCCTCGTCCCCACACTGAGCCCCCACTCCCCCCTCGTCCCCACACTGAGCCCCCACTCTCCCCCCGTTCCCACACTGAGCCCCCACTCCCCCCTCGTCCCCACACTGAGCCCCCACTCTCCCCCCGTCCCCACACTGAGCCCCCACTCTCCCCCCTTCCCCACACTGGCCCCCACTCTCCCCCCATCCCCACACTGACCCCCACTCTCCCCCCGACCCCACACTGAGCCCCCACTCTCCCCCATCCCCACACTGAGCCCCCACTCTCCCCCTGTCCCCACACTGAACCCCTATTCTCCCCCCGTCCCCACACTGAGCCCCCACTCTCCCCCCGTCCCCACACTGAGCCCCCACTCTCCCCCTGTTCCCACACTGAGCCCCCATTCTCCCCCGTCCCCACACTGAGCCCCCACTCTCCCCCCATCACCACACTGAGCCCCCATTCTCCCCCTGTCCCCACACTGAGCCCCCACTCTCCCCCCATCCCCACACTGAGCCCCCACACTCCCCCTGTCCACACACTGAGCCCCCACTCTCCCCATCCCCACACTGAGCCCCCACACTCCCCCCGTCCCCACACTGAGCCCCCATTCTCCCCCGTCCCCACACTGAGCCCCCACTCTACCCCATCCCCACACTGAGCCCCCATTCTCCCCCGTCCCCACACTGAGCCCCCACACTCCCCCCGTCCCCACACTGAGCCCCCACTCTCCCCCATCCCCACACTGAGCCCCACTCTCCCCCCGTCCCCACACTGAGACCCCACTCTCCCCCTGTCCCCACACTGAGCCCCACTCTCTCCCCGTCCCCACACTGAGACCCCACTCTCCCCCTGTCCCCACACTGACCCCCACTCTCCCCCCGTCCCCACACTGACCCCCACTCTCCCCCCGTCCCCACACTGAGCCCCCACTTTCCCCCGGTCACTGCCCCCACACTGAGCCCCACTCTCTCCCCCAGCTTGCCGTCCCCACACTGAGACCCCACTCGCACTGCCAGCTCCGTTGGATGATGTGCAAGGCCTCCAGCAGACCCTTCCTTCACAGGAAGATGTTGCCAAGCCGGCGAGAGAAACAAATCAAGGATGCGTTGAAACCCTTCTTGATAAAACGCAGCAGTCCCACTGATTCCATGGATCCGCTGGTCAATGACCGCTCAAAGTTTAGAAGCAGCCTTCAGAATGAACCTTGGAATGAACCTTAAGTTCATTTGCATAGAAGTAATGCTTCAAGGCAGAAGGAAAATTAATGCAGTCTTTTTCCCAGAGTAGGGGAATCAAGAACCAGAGGCCATAGGTTTAAGGTGAGAGGAGAAAGATTTAATAGGTACTTGAAGGACAACTTTTTCACATAGAGGGTGACAGGTACATGGAACATAAAACATAGAACAGTACATCATAGGAACAGGCCCTTCGTCCCACAATATTTGTGCTGATCATGATATCAAGTTAAACTGATCTGTACATGATCCACATTCCTCTATTCCTTGCACTTCCATATGCTGATCTAAAAGCTTTTAAACACCACTATCGTATCAGCCTCCACCACCATCCCTGGCAATGCGTTCCAGGCCCCCACTACTCTCTGTGTAAAAGACTTGCCCCACACGTCTCCCTTGAACTTTCTGCCTCTCACCTTATAGCTGTGCCCTCTAGTGTTGGACATTTCCACCTTGGGGAAAGGGCTCTGACTGTCTACTCTATCTGTGATTTTAAATACTTCTATCAAATCTCCCCTCAACCTCTGACATTGCAGAGAAAACAATAGACAATAGACAATAGACAATAGGTGCAGGAGTAGGCCATTCGGCCCTTTGAGCCAGCACCGCCATTCAATGTGATCATGGCTGATCATTCTCAATCAGTACCTCGTTCCTGCCTTCTCCCCATACCCCCTGACTCCGCTATCCTTAAGAGCTCTATCTAGCTCTCTCTTGAAAACAATGCAAGTTTATCCAACCTCTCCTTGCAGCTGATAAAGGTTGTTCCAGGCTCAAATCCAGGCAGCATTCTGGTAAACCTCTGCTGCACCCTCCCCAAAGCCCCTTCAAAGGGCATGTGGAATGAGCTGCCAGAGGAGGTCGTTGAGGCAGGTACTACAACAGTATTCAAAAGGCATTTGGACAGGTAAATGGATAGGATGGGTTGAGAGAGATATGGGCCAAACGCAGCCAGGTGGGATTAGTATGGAAGGGACATCTTGGTCAACATGGACAGGTTGGGCCGAAGGGTCTTTGCCTGTGCAGTATGAATCTATGGCTCTGTGAGGAACCCCCAAACTACCTGCTCACCCACCCCATCGGTCTCCTCTGAACTTTTGGAAGAGTCGGTGGCTCCCTCTGAGACCTCTGCAGCTACGCCAGGACTTGCAGAAACAGAGTGCAAGCAAGTCATCCTGGGGGCTGCCAAAGAACACGTCTGTTGCATAAACATTAGCCGGCTGTCAGAGACCATTGCAAAGTACACTGCTTAATGTAACACACAGCGTCCCCAAACCTCTCCTCTTCAGATCTGTTGGCCAACCTCAAGTAGTTGATCCACCACAAACCATCTGTCAGACATGTGTTGATCAGGAGAAAATCCATCGACCTCTGGGGAAATCCATGTTAACCATTGCATGGGAGAATGTATCATTCAGCCACACAACCCCACGGAAACACGGCAAAGGCTAGCGGAGATGTTGTTCTGGGAAAGATGCATGAAGCTGGAAAGTGTGCAGAGAAGATTTGCAAGGATGTTATTGAACATTGAACAGTGCAGCACTCGAACAGACCCTTTGTCACAATGTCTGTGCCAAACATGATCTCCAGACCAACCTTTATCTGCCCGCACATACCATATCCCTCCATTCCCTGCCCATCCACGTGCCACTCTAAAGCCACTCAAACGCCACTATCATATCCACCTCGACCACCACCCCTGATAGCAGGTTCCAAGCACCAAACACCCTTCTGTCCTGCTGGGACTCGAGGGCCTGAGCTCCAGGGAGAGGTTGGGCAGGCTAGGACTTTATTCCTCGGAGCACAGGAGGCTGATGGGTGATTTTGTAGAGGTGTATAGGATTATGAGGGGAATAGATAGGATGATGGTACAGACTTTTATTGCCGAGGGTCTGGGAATCAAGAACCAGGGGACATGGGTTTACGGCGAGATTGAATAGGAACCTGAGAGGCACATTTTTCACACAGAGGGTGGTGGGCACATGGATCGAGTTAGGAGAAACATCCCAACCTGGTGCTGGCTATACACTTCCTTCAAAGGGCCAGGAATCTACAGTCCCATCTTGAAACCTGTGACTGGGGAAGAGCAAGCTGTAGAGTTGTGGACAACCCTTACCTTGCCTTTTCACTCCCTTGTCCGGGGTTTGGAAGATATTGCTCCAGTGTTCACAAGGATCTGCAGATGCTGGAATCTTAAACAAAACACAAAGTGCTGGAGGAACTCAAAGGGTCAGGCAGCATCCATGGAGGGTCTGAAGAAGGGTCTCGACCCGAAACGTCACCCATTCCTTCTCTCCTGAGATGCTGCCTGACCTGCTGAGTTACTCCAGCATTTTGTGAAATAAATACCTTCGATTTGTACCAGCATCTGCAGTTATTTTCTTATAGCATCCATGGGGGGAATGGGCAGGCAACATTTCAAGTCGGGACCCTTCAACACTTCCCATAAAACTGTGGAAGATGTCTTTTAAAGACAGCTTAGCGACGAAAGAGGGACCTTTGAGAATCGAGTTGATCTGAATGTTGTCTGGCACAGACCTTGTGACTAAGGGTCCGTTTGTGCGTCTGAACGTTGCGTCCATCTTACATTATCTGATCTCTAAGCCTCTTCCTCACCATTGACAAATGCCCACAAACCTTCTCTGCTTCACCAAGTCCTATTCCTCATTGTGAAGACAAGTTCACCATTACGTCGTCCGGATTCGATCATCGGTGAGTCTACGTTACCACCACATGGCACGAAGATTCGAAGATTTGAAGTTTGAGGTTCTGATGATCATTGACTCTGTGGAGGGAAGTCCTTAAAAATAAATTGAGAATGTTTAAATTAAAAACTTTGGCACCAGCACTCAAATGCTGTCAGACAGATTTTTCACAAGTGTTTATATGTCTTGTTTAAACAATGGCAATATTGTGCTCTAGCTCCAGATAATCTAAATTATATTAGTTGCAGATCTTTTTATTTTTCAAGTTGATTTTCCTGTTTCTCTTCCCAGGGAGTTTTAACTATTGGGGTACAGCACCCAGAGGACCGGTGAGCTCGATGTGCATGGGTACTAGGGGTGTACAGGTTTCTTACTAATAACAGGAGCAACACCAATCTCCTCCCCTGCTCCCTCCTTCATTCGACAAGATTGAAAAGAATGGAGAGTGGAGCAGAAACTGAGCTTGAGTTTGAGTCTAGTTTATTGTCATGTGTATCGAGGTACAGTGAAAAGCTTTTTGTTGCGTGTTAATCAGTCAACGGAAAGGCAATACATGATTACAATCGAGCCATCCACAGCATACAGATACATGATAAAGGGAATATTGTGAATAATGTTTAGTGCAAGATAAAGTCCAATAGAATCCAATCAAAGATAGTCCGGGGGTCTTCAATGTGGTAGATAGTAGCTCAGGAATCTCTCTAGTTGTTGGTAGCATTGTTCAGTTGCCTGATAACAGCTGAGAAGAAATAGTCCCTGAATCTGGACGTGTGCGTTTTCCCATTTCTGTACCTCTTACCTGATGGGAGAGGGGGGAAGAGGGAGTGGCCGGTGTGCAACTCATCCTTGATTATGCTGGTAGCCTTGCCGAGGCAACGTGAGGTGTCGATGGACTCAATGGATGGGAGATTGGTTTGTGTGATGGTCTGTGCTGTGTCCACATTGCTCTGTAATTTCTTGCTGGTTTCTTGCAAAGGTTTGGTGGGATGATTGGATTTCTCTTGCATCATATATCCCTTGTGGTAGCACATAGATCTGCCCCTTCCTAGATGTAGACTAGACAGTTCTGATCAGTGCTCGGTGTTGGTGAAAAGACACCTCCTCTACGGGCGGGTTTGCTGACGTTCATGTTGCTTGGATGGCAGTGCGCACACTAAAGGGCCTGTCCCACATTTTTAGGCGACTGCCGGCGACTAAGCTGTCGCCAACAGTTCGCCGGGGTGTCGCGGGCATGATCGTGAGGAGTCTTCAAAGAATCGTAGTGGATCTCGGCGTGTCGCTGAGAAAATCAACCGGTATGAAATTTCTCGGCGACAGCTGGCTTGTCGCCAGGTATCGTTGCTTATTGCGGGCGCTGTCGTCTGCTATCCCCAGGTTTGCTAGGTTCTCTTAGATGCATTTAGAAGCACATAATATTAAATTAAGTAAAGTCATTTGAAGATACCATAAAATACTTGTGTTTAACCAATTTATTTACCATCAGGCCATTTGACAGGTAGATTGGAGGTGACAGTTTGACGGTCAGGTAAGCGTGGGAATTTTGCGATGTTTATGGCCATCAGCGATTACTTTTAAAGTGGGCTCCCAACCCAGATATGCAACCCAGAAACCAGATATGCATCTCCCGTACATTTTCAAAGAATCCCCACACTCTGCACAAAAATCCATTTAACCACTTTTAAAATTAAATTTCTTAATACTGCTATTAGTAAACTGGAAGTCAATCCAGTTTATGCCATGTTACCGTGAAGCTTGGTTTTCAAATAACCCGGGCAAGATGTTATATTTCAAAACTCTCAAGTAATTACCGACTTGTCAGTGATTTCATCGAAAATTAGGACGCCGGAGAGGCATTGACAGCGTGGGAATTCCGCGATGTTTCCGTAGACGGTGTAATCTCGACCTGACTCAGCATTGTCGTGGTCATTGTCGTCGGGTAAAAGAAAATTTTGGTGATCTGCTACGACTTTGACAGTCGCCGGCAGTCGCCTAAATAATCGCTTAAGTGGGACAGGCCCTTAAGCTAGTCTTTATTTTCTCAGGCAAAACTCTGCAAGGGACCATGTGCTGCGATAGCTGCATCAGGTTGCTGAAGGAGGGAACTGCTGCTTTTCACAATTGAGCTGTTTGGGAGAAGAGCCAGTTGAAGTGTTGGAATTGGCCCAAAGGATGGGATGAACCCTTGTTGGAGAATGAGTCATGGGAGCCAGCTGTCAGATGTCCCCTTTGGTGGAGGTCCACAGGATCTCCCGTGGTGTTCACTTCTGTTATGTAATCCATCTTGCCTCAGGCCACACACACAAAAGAAAATGGTGGGAACAAAGAACTGCAGATGCTGGTTCATGCACAGAAAGATAAAGTACTAGAGTAAGTGAGCATGATAGGCCTTTTATCTATCCAAGAGTCATTCAATCAAGTGATCGCTTTGCATTTATTTCTATTATACCCTTGCATAGATTAATCCATGCATTTGCAGTCACAGCAAATGGGATTAGATGGGAAACCTTCAGTACATGGAGTCACGGAGTCATATGGCTTCACTTCGGCCCAACTTGCCCACACCCATCCAATATGCCCAATCTACTCTAATTCCACCATCCTGTGTTAGGCCCATATCCCTCTAAACCTATCCTATCCATGTACCTAGGGTCAGGCAGCATCTCTGGAGACAAGGAATAGATGGCGTTTCGGGTTGAGACCCTTCTTCAGACTGAGAGTCAGAGGAGAGGGAAACTCGAGGCATGAAAAAGTACAGGACAAAGCAGAGCCAGCACCGATGACCAGGAAAGGTGGGGCCCACAATGGTCCATTGTTGGCTGTGGAAGAGGTGATAACAAAGGGATACCAACAGTGAAACACTGCAGTACATCAGCAGGCACGGATCCTGTCGTGTGGTTCAGGGAGATTTGCCTTCCCGTGTCTGTCTGGCTCATATGGCAGCATTGGATTGAAGAGCAGAGAACGACACCAAGAGCACAGTCCCATTATGTTCATCCCTCCACCTTATTAGTTGGGAACTGTGACATGACTTTCATTAATATATCAGAGTCCAGTCCACCTACAGTGCTGCATCAGATTCATTACCAAATTCTGTACAGAGGATGACACAAAAAGACAAATGCTTCAGTTTGAAAATGACTGTTAACATTCAGGACGGCACAGTGGCGCAGCAGTAGAGTTGCGCCAGAGACCAGGGTTCGATCCTGACTATGAGTGCTTGTCTGTATGGAGTTTGTACGTTCTCCCGTGACCACAGGGGATTTCTCCAGGTGCTCCGGTTTCCTCCCACACCCCAAAGACGTAGAGGTTTGTAGGTTAATTGACTTGGTATAACTGTAAAATTGTCCCTAATGTGTGTAGGATAGTGTTAATGTGTGGGGATCGCTAGTCGGTGTGGACTCGGTGGGCCAAAGGGCTTGTTTCCGTGCTATATCTCTGAACTAAACTAAACTAAACTAAAAGGATGACGGAAAAAGACAAATGTTTTAGTTTGAAAATGACTGTTAACTTTGAGCTCCTGAGTACCTTTCTAAGTGAAGACGAACTCCTCTCAACCTCTGCTCCCAAATATCAGTCTCCAGTCCTTGGGAGGTTGGGGGAAATCTCAGCAGTTCCTCTTTAATAAATTGCAGGATATTAATATAATTGCTCTGGAATGCTGAACTGTTGTATAAAAGAGCCTGGGAAAGTTGCCGTATAAAACCTGTTAACAACAGTGCTCTATGTATGCTCAAGATGTGCAGGTGGCACCAGACATCAATAAACAACCAGAATTATGGCTCCAAGTGATTAATGTGCATTTAATATCCCCTTCACCAAGAAAGATAATCCATATCCTTGCTAATTGAGGCAGTGTGCTGTGTGTGGACCGCAGGCTGGCAGTGGCATCGGTAACCATGTGGCCCACAGGTGTGTGCAAAGGTTTTTGTGTGGGCTAGAGGATGGAGCCGCTCTCCCTGAACATCTTCTCTCAGCTCCTGCCATTCAATACGATACGATACGATAGAACTCTATTTATCCCAGGAGGGAAATTGGTCCGCCAACAGTCATAAAAAACACAACAAGATACGTGAAACGTGAAATTAAAGTGATGACTGGAAAGGATTGAGGATGTGCAAAGATTGGGAAGGAGGGAAGGGGGAGGGAGGGAGGGAGGGGAGGCAGTCTACCCCATGACAGAAGGAGGAGGAGTTGTTCAGTTTGATAGCCACAGGGAAGAACGATCTCCTGTGGGGTTCTGTATTGCATCTTGGTGGATCCAGTCTGTTGCTGAAGATACTCCTCAGAGTTTTTTTGTTTTTTTTAGATTTAGAGATACAGCACGGAAACAGGACCTTCGGCCCACTGGGTCCGCGCCGCCCAGCGATCCCCGCGCATTAACACTACCCTACACCCACTAGGGACAATTTGCTCAGCCAATTAACCTACATACCTGTACGTCTTTGGAATGTGGGAGGAAACCGAAGATCTCGGAGAAAACCCACGCAGGTCACGGGGAGAACGTACAAACTCCGTACAGACGGCGCCCGTAGTCAGGATCGAACCTGAGTCTCCGGCGCTGCATTCGCTGTAAGGCAGCAACTCTACCACTGCGCCACCGTGCCGCCCAGTTGACCAGTTGATCAGGTTGACCAGTGTGTCATGGAGGGGGTGGGGTGTATTGTACAAGATGCTCCACAGTTTGAGGAGCATCCTCCCCTCCCAGACCATCTCCCTTGAATCCAACTCCGCCCCCAGGATGGAGCCAGCCTTCCCGAAGTTGGGGAAGTTATCCCTCCACTGCAGTGAATCCCGTCATCATCTTCATTAATATGTCCACTCAGCGCTTTTCTTGTAGATAAAAAGGTGTTGGTATGCATATCAATTATAAATTAATTGAACATCGACTTCTCCAACTTTAGATAGTTCCTCTGTCCCTCCCTTCCCCTCCTCCTTCCCAGATCTCCCTCTATCTTCCTGTCTCCTTCCTTTGTCCCGCCCCCCCCGACATCAGTCTGAAGAAGGGTCTCGACCCGAAACGTCACCCATTCCTTCTCTCCTGAGATGCTGCCTGACCTGCTGAGTTACTCCAGCATTTTGTGAATAAATACCTTCGATTTGTACCAGCATCTGCAGTTATTTTCTTATATATAAATTAAGCTACATTTATTAACAACTTTTTCCACATCAATATACTCGCCTTGTTTGTTTTGATTGTGTGACTGTTCAACTAATTTAATAAGCTGAACTAAAAAAGTATAATATCAGTACATGTTTAAAATTTAAAATTCTAACAATGTTAAAAACTAGTCTTTGGCCATTTAGAGGTGACATTATGTAATACTGGCATACCATCAGTATGCCAGTCACAAAAAATAGATCTTGTGTCCTCTCTTTAAAGTTACAATCGGTCAAAGGACTAGATAGAGTGGACATGGAGAGGATGTTTCCACCAGTGGGAGAGTCTAGGACCAGAGGGCACAGCCTCAGAATAAAAGAACATACCTTTAGAATAGAGATGAGGAATTTCTTTAGCCAGAGGGCAGTGAATCTGTGGAATTCATTGCCAAAGATGGTGGTGGAGGCCAAGTTATTGGGTATTTTTAAAGTGAAGATTGATAGATTCTAGATTAGTAAAGTCATCAAAGGTTACAAGGAGAAAGGGAAAATTAGATCAGCCATGATCGAAAGGCAAGCAGACTTAAATGGCCTAAATCTGCTCTCATGTCATGACTTTATGATCTAATGACCGCTGAGTCTGGGCTTCAGGAGATGGCCAAAGAGGAGTCTTTGCCACCTCCTATTTTGCCTCAATACATCTGAGTTCTGCTCAATGGATCCTTTGTTTGAGGATGACATTTTTGTTTCTAATCATGTTGTGCAAATCAGAGAAAATTCTTAAATTCAACATCTTTAGAGTTAATATTACCACAAGGAAATGAATGGGAAAAACAAAGAGCCATACAGCACAGAAACAGGCCCTTCAGCCCATATTGCCTGTGCTGACCAAGGTGCCCTATCTACACCAGTCCCACCTCCCTGCGTTTCGCCCATATCTCTCTAAACCTTTGGTTACCTGTCCAAATGACTTAGTGGAAATGCAGAAGATATTTATTTTCCATTGAGAGGGACAGTTTTAACTGAAGTGTTTATTGAGATAGAGACTAGTGTTATTTAAAAGATGAGTATTTTAAAAGGAAAACTATAAACTAGGGGCATCGCAGTGGCGCAGCAGTAAAGTTGCTGCCTTTTAGCGATAGACCCGGGTTGAATCCTGTATGTCTGTATGTTTTCCCTGCGACCGTGTGGGTATTCTTCAGGTGCTCCAGTTTCCTCCCACATACCAAAGATGTGCTGGTTTGTTGGTTTATTGGCTTCTGTAAAAATTGTCCCTAGTGTGTGGGATAGAACTGGTGTGAACGGATGACCGCTCATTGGCACAGACTCATTGGGCCGAAAGATCAATGCTGCATCTTTAAACTAAACTAAACTAAATGGATCTGTGGAAAGAGTAGGGAAATAGTATTGGAATGAGTAGTTCAAATGGAAGTATGAGAACACGAAACAGACCAGCTCTGGCAAATGCAAAGGGCAAGAAGATGAGAAGATCATCTGGTCTTTTGCAATCAGCAGTAACTTGGCAGTCACATTGTTGAGACAAAGGAAGGAAGCTCTGACCGATTTTGTAGAGGGCTGCCAATGAACTTCAGCTAATTCTGTGTGACTAGATCAAAACTTGCTCTTTGAGCCAAAGCTGCATGAAATGTCCAACAGCTTCTGGTACAGTGAGCCTCATCCCCAGAATGAGGAGTAACTCAGCGGGACAGGCAGCATCGCTGGATAGACGGACTGGGTAACGTTTCGGGTCAAGACCCTTCTTCACACTTTCCCAGCGTAATCTGCAGAGATTACTTTGATGGATCTAACTGAGAGATGCCACAGTAACATTTATTTTGAGCCTGATGTTTCAGGGGGGAGTGCACCTGTGTCACTTGGCACGAGGTATTGTCTTTCATTGGGAAATCTATGAAGATCATTTACCACCCAGAAAATAAGAATCCCAGAGTTGCTTCCTTTTGTGTTCATCCCTGGAGGGAGATAGAGAGATCAGGAGAATGTGCAGGAAGGAACCACAGTCGCTGGCTTACACCAAAGATAGAAACAAAGTTCTGGAGTAACTCAACGGGTCGGGCAGCATCTCTGGTGGAACATCACCCAATCCTTTTCTCCACACATGTGGCGTGACCTGCTGAGTTACTCCAGCATTTTGTGTCTATCTGAGAGATCAGTAGAGATGGCGACCAATTCATTACCACTTATTACCACTTATTTTGTCAGTACAACATGAATGGATTCGATGGTGCAGGAACACTGTTAAACTTTGGCAATCCCTTGATTAGTAAATCAAGCTCTGTTTTAATCCCAAACAGCATACTTCATTTAAATTTAAACCAACACCTCATAACTCAAACTACTTTTTATGAATAGCAGGTAACAGCCATGTTTCTAATAAAAAGGGGAATGGTAATCACTGTTAAATGGCTGTGCATTTAGCCAGTATTCTCAGTGGGTTTGCAGGAGGATTGATTTTAATGGCTGTGCATGTAGCCGGTATTCTCAGTAGGTTTGCAGGAGGATTATTTAGCCAGTATTCTCAGTGGGTTTGCAGGAGGATTGATTTATAGACAATAGACAATAGGTGCAGGAGTAGGCCATTCGGCCCTTTGTGCCAGCACCACCATTCAATGTGATCATGGCTGATCATTCTCAATCAGTACCCCATTCCTGCCTTCTCCCCATACCCCCCTGACTCCGCTATCCTTAAGAGCTCTATCTAGCTCTCACTTGAATGCATTCAGAGAACTGGCCTCCACTGCCTTCTGAGGCAGAGAATTCCACAGATTTACAACTCTCTGACTGAAAAAAATGGCTTATTTAAATGGCTTTGGGGAAACCGAATGCAAGACGGGAATAATGTTTATACAAATGTTTCATTCTTTTGCTGAGATTCAGATGTACATCCGACTGCAAGGCACATATAAAATGGTAAACGCTACACGGGTCAGGAATGAAAAGGCACCGCGCTAGCGGGCTAAACCACGCGGAATCCGATCCTTTCACACATTTGGAGTTTCCCAAATGATCTCATTGTCACTGGCCAAGCTGACCATCCACGAGTCACGGCGCTTGGCGGAAGAGGGCTCTGCCCAAGCCGGCAGCCTGCCCCTTTTCCAGGGTCACGTCCATGCATGGGTAGTATGAGAGAGCGAATACGGGCACCCTGGGGGGTTTCTGGGACCGCTGGGCACCGCGGGGTGTGGAATGTATCCTTAATAATGATGGTGATACAATTGTTTAAGAGTGCATTTGACACTTAAGAATATTTGTTTAGATAATTGGGTGATTTTGTATTATGGTGGTGGGTTTGTTCGGTATTGTTTTGTATTGCATACATGTTATTCTTGTAATAATTGATTCATTTTATTTTTGGATTAAAAATAAAAGATCTCATTGTCGCGGCCACACTTTCCCTACTTTGACTCAGTGTGGATGACGTTGAAACGTTTGCATTTTATGGTTGATTTGCATCTTCAGTGAGTGAGGGGGTGGGTGGAGGGGGGGGGGGGGGGGGGGGAGGGGAGTTGGGGACCAAGGTTGGACTGGGGAAAAGCAGGAGACCTGGGAATGTGGAGAAACTGCCCAATTTTATGTTCACAAAATGCTGGAGTAACTCAGCGGGTCAGGCAGCATCTCGGGAGAGAAGGAATGGGTGACGTTTCGGGTCGAGACCCTTTTTTGAAGAAGGGTCTCGACCCGAAACGTCACCCATTCCTTCTCTCCTGAGATGCTGCCTGACCCGCTGAGTTACTCCAGCATTTTGTGAATAAAAACCTTCGATTTGTACCAGCATCTGCAGTTATCTTCTTATACCAATTTTATGTTCAATCTCCATCCTTTGCATTGAAAACAGAGAACAGTGCAGCACAGGAACCGGCCCTTCGGTCCACAGTGTCTGTACTGAACATGATGCCAAGTTAAACTGATCTAGTCTGCCTGTACATAATCTATATCCCTCAATTCCTTACATTTCTATGTGCTTATCTAAAAGCCTCTTAATCACCACTATTCCCATATGCCTCCACCTCCACCCCCAACAACACCCACCACTCTCTCTCCATTTTGCAGGGGTTAACGTTGTACCGGCTGCAGTAAATACCAATGTAGCAGAGCGAATGTCTATCCCCCTCGGGACAATCGAAGAATCCCCCTGAAGTATACAGTTTCTCTTGTTTAAACATTCTGGCAATTCAATCAAAAAATAATTCCTTACCTCCACCTTCCAGCTCAAAAATGCATCTGCAGTGTGAGCTCCTTTTACAGAACTGACATTATTTCCCCGCAGGTGGACAATTGGAATGATGGGCATTATTAACGGGAACAGTTTTAAATCACAACTTGGACAATGTGTTGTCAAAATAATGCCTGGAAAGGAGCTGCAGACGATGCTGGCTTACAGCGGAGAGAGACACAAAGTGCTGGAGTCACTCAGCGGGTCAGGCAGCATCTCTGGAGGAAAAGCGAATAGGTCTGGGAACCTTCTTCAAACAAAATAGTGTTTGGTATTGCTCTGGAAACTCTGATACGGTGTTACTCGGTTTTTTTTTTCTCTCTTAAGACTGAGAGTCAGGGGAAAGGGTAACAAGAGGTATAGACGGTGGTGTGTAGAAAGGAGCTGCAGACGCTGGTTTACACAGAAGATAGACACATCACAGTGCCTCCATCACAGTGCCTCCATCACAGTGCCTCCATCACAGTGCCTCCATCACAGTGCCTCCATCACAGTGCCTCCATCACAGTGCCTCCATCACAGTGCCTCCATCACAGTGCCTCCATCACAGTGCCTCCATCACAGTGCCTCCATCACAGTGCCTCCATCACAGTGCCTCCATCACAGTGCCTCCATCACAGTGCCTCCATCACAGTGCCTCCATCACAGTGCCTCCATCACAGTGCCTCCATCACAGTGCCTCCATCACAGTGCCTCCATCACAGTGCCTCCATCACAGTGCCTCCATCACAGTGCCTCCATCACAGTGCCTCCATCACAGTGAGGGGGTGTTTGGAGTCACTGTGATGGATGTTTGTGTTGGGGTTGTGTGTCTTGTGTTTTTTTGTACTGCTGGCAAATTAATTTCGTTCGGTAAAACGAATGACATTAAAAGCTATTCTGTATTCACAGAATGCTGGACTAACTCAGCGAGACAGGCAGCATCTCTGGAGAGAAGGAATGGGTGACGTTTCGGGTCGAGACCCTTCCTCATACTGACGGTGATATAGAGAGATATAGAACAAATGAATGAAAGATATGCACAAAAAAAAGTGACGATGATCAAAGAAACGTGGAGCTTCAAGAGAGTTATTCCAGCTGAGTTACTCCAGCTATTTGTGACTGTCTTCGGTTTAAAGCAGCATCTGCAGTTTCTTTCCGCACTATTTTGTGTTTAATTCCCTGATTTGGACCCACTTGTGTGCAGGCAAGGTGGGAAATGCACTACATTAAAAGCCCTGTGTATCCATGTCTCTCGCCAGGTAGAGACAGGTGGAACTCTGACCTTGCAACAACCTTGGTCTATCCCAGCGTTTGTATGCAGAGCTGCCGCTCAGTCTTAGTCCGTAACTTTCACGGTCTCAACATGTTTTTATCACCTCGTGCCTTCAGCTTATTGAATATCTGGGCACTTTCGCATTTCTTTCCACCTTGTTTCTAAAGCCCCGCGCAAGGCTGCGGGCAATTCTCCATTTAGGATGTGGGCAGAAGATTTAACAAGTTCTTAACCCTGTCATTTAAATGTGATTTAGTGCATTCTTTACCGACAGGGCTCCAAATACTCCACCTGGATCATGTGAAACCTGCAGGCTTCATCCCACCACCAGCCAAGCCAGCCAGCCAGCTAGCCAGCGGGGGGGGGGGGAGGATATGTATGAACTGTCAGCGGCCTCATTTGCTTATTCCGTCTCAGTCCGATGGGGGAAACTGCTCGCGTGTGAATCGCTCTGTGTGTGATTTGTTCAATGAGCAATTTTGTGGTCACGTTCAGAATCACTCTTCGGCCCCGTTTTGCGCTGCCGTGAAGGACTGCCGAGGCACGTCACTGATACAGAGACGCTGAATCAGTGGCTGGGAGAGGAAGTGAGGGCACTCACAAAGTAATTTGTTCTGCATATTTGTTTAAAGTCAGCCCAATGCGGTCACCCACTTGTCCAGCCAATTTCACCTACGCGTTAGAGCTGACACCTCTGCCTGTGAACTGCTGACTCAAACCACACTTGCTACAAACTCTTCACATCCCAAAACATGCCTCTTGTTCAGGCAAATGGCTCATACCTTTCTGAAAGATTTTTTGATTTTTGCTTCAATAGCTTGTGCCAGAGAATTCTGATGTTCCCGTGAGAAAGGGTATTTTCAAAACCCGCCTGCATTTTTTTGGGGTGTGATTTTCTAGTCCACTCCTAGGTGGTTACCAAGCTCAAGGATCTGGGTCTCTGAGCATAACAATAGACAATAGACAATAGACAATAGGTGCAGGAGTAGGCCATTCAGCCCTTCGAGCCAGCACCGCCATTCAATGCGATCATGGCTGATCACTCTCAATCAGTACCCCGTTCCTGCCTTCTCCCCATACCCCCTCACTCCACTATCCTTAAGAGCTCTATCCAGCTCTCTCTTGAAAGCATCCAACGAACTGGCCTCCACTGCCTTCTGAGGCAGAGAATTCCACACCTTCACCACCCTCTGACTGAAAAAGTTCTTCCTCATCTCCGTTCTAAATGGCCTACCCCTTATTCTTAAACTGTGGCCCCTTGTTCTGGACTCCCCCAACATTGGGAACATGTTATCTGCCTCTAATGTGTCCAATCCCCTAATTATCTTATATGTTTCAATAAGATCCCCCCTCATCCTTCTAAATTCCAGTGTATACAAGCCCAATCGCTCCAGCCTTTCAACATACGACAGTCCCGCCATTCCGGGAATTAACCTAGTGAACCTACGCTGCACGCCCTCCATAGCCCTCCTCATCAACAGATCACAAACTACGAATTGGCAGCAACACTTCCGCCTCAATAACCATCAGCACAGGGGCACCTCAAGGCTGCCTGCTCAGCCCCCCTACTATTGTTCAATAGTGCTTTATACTCACACTATGTACATGACTGTGTAGCCGGACACAGTTTGAACTCTTAAAGTTCGCTGACGACACCACCCTTGTTGGACGAATTACAGAAAACGATGAGTCGGAGTATAGGAGGGAGATCAATCGACTGACCAAATGGTGCCAGAATAATAACCCTGCTCCCAATGTTAGTAAAACCAAGGAACTGATTGTGGACTTTGTAAAAGGAAACATAGAAACAGAAAAATAGGTGCAGGAGTAGGCTATTCGGCCCTTCAATCCAGCACCACCATTCAATATCATTTTCAAGAGAGAGTTAGATTTCTTATATAATATATGGTAGGCCTCTGGGTAGTGTTGTGGAGCAGAGGGATCTAGGAGTTCAGGTTCCTTGAAGGTCGAGTCGCAGATAGATAAGGTGGTCAAAAAAGGCTTTTGGCACTTTGTCCTTCATCAGTCAGAGTATTGAGTATAGAAGTTGGGAGGTCATGTTGCAGTTATATAAGATGTTGGTGAGACTGCTTTTAGAGTATTGTGTTCAGTTCTGGGCACCATGTTATAGGAAAGATATTAGGTTGGAAAGGGTTCAAAAAAGATTCAGAACCATAGGGAGAGGTTGAGTAGGCTGGGACTATTCCCTGGAGCGCATGAGAATGAGAAGTGATCTTATAGAGGTGTGTAAAATCATGAGAGGAATAGATCGGGTAGATGCACAGAATATCTTGCCTAGAGTACGGGAATCAAGAACCAGAGGCCATAGGTTTAAGATTTTATAGGAATCTAATGGGTAACTTTTTCACACAAAGAGTGGTGTGTGTATGGAACGAGCTGCTGGAGGAAGTGGTTGAGGCATGGACTATTGCAACATTTCATTAGCAATTAGACGGGTACATGGATAGGACAGGTTTAGAGGGATATGGGCCAAACGTAAGCAGGTGGGACCACTATAAATGCGACATGTTGGGTCGGTGTGGGTAAGTTGGGCCGAAGGGCCTGTTTCCATGCTGAATGACTCTATATAGGTTGTGCTGCTGTAAGTAAGAATTTCATTGTTCCCTTTTGGAACATATATGACAATAAAACACTGTGTTTCGTTGACCAGTGGGAACCATTGGTTACTATTTACCTCGTTGCAAAACTTTATGATCTGAAAAAACATTGAACAGGTCACCCCGTATTCCTGTCAGTACTGGCACAGGCATCTTCTAGAGGTCTGCATTAGTGACCCAGGTAATTACCTGCCCCCCAACTGGTGCTTATGCTGTTATCCACTTGACACCCTGCACTTGAGCAGAAAGTTTTGTTGCCAGTGCAATTTCCAAAAGAGCAAACAGAACTCATTTCAGTGATGTGTGGCAGTGGCAAAATATTCACTTTGGATATTTGTTTTAAAAGTGGAATTCAGTGCAGTTGCAACGACTCTGTGTAACTGATCCAGGTTGTATTCTATCATTCGGGCCCTGTTTTACGGTGGTGTAGGATGAGATGTGGCTGGAGAGGAATGCAGGAATCATCGAGGGGGACTGCCCCGAGGAGGAGATCTCTTTGATGGAAGAACTGAAGATGATTATTCTGTAGACAGTTCTCTGAGGGTCTCCTGCGGTGATGTGCAGGAAATTCATGGTTCCCCACAACCACAAATATTTGACTTTGTGTCATTCATGACTCTGCTCACTGGAGAATTCTCCTCAGCATCTTATTTCTTTGAACACCGTTTTGACCTCAAAAAGGTGATCAAAATTCTCATTTTTTCCTCCTCCATCTTTCCATAAATGTGAAGGCATCTTTCAGCATCTGTAAAGAGTAAAGTATGCCACTGTGCTGTGGACTACCCTGCTAAGCATGAGGTACAGTTCCTTGGGCTTGCATTTGGCCTCACCTTGGCAGTGGAAAAGGTTGAAGACAGATATATTGGTGTGGGAATCCAGATCCATGGTTTAGAGGGGGGTGAGTGTGTAAGTGGGCCATTCTATAATTATAGGCAGGCAAGCGACATGGTGGCGCAGTGGTAGAGTTGCTCCCTTACAGCGCCAGAGACCCGGTTGAATCCTGACCTTGGGTGCTGTCTGTATGATGTTTATACGTTCTCCCCGTGACAGTGTGGGTTTTCTCAGGGTGCTCGTGTTTCCTCCCACTGTCCAAAGACGTACAGGTTTGTAGGCTAATTGTAACGGACCGCAGGTAGACCTAAATGCAGCACATGGAACCAAGGAAGTAGTTTTAGAATGAGCTTTATTTCTACCTGCTCGTAGTCGGGGACAGAAGACTGAGGCGTTCACCAGGGCGACGATGAGGCATAAAGGTCGGCAACGGGAAATCAGTCCAAGGCAGAGTCGGCAACGGGAAATCAGTCCAAGAGAGAATGCTGGAGAGTCTTGCATGGGGGCTAAGTACAATCTGGCAAAGAGTGTGTGTGTGCAGGAAGGGTTTATATGCTGGCTTGATTGGTGATCTGGAGCAGGTGAGTGAACAGGTGAGGGGAGTTGGCTTAACGTGGTGGGCGTGGCTGGCAGGTGAGTGAACAGGACAGACTGTGACACTAATTGGCTTTGGTAAAGATTGTAAATTGTCCCTAGTGTGTAGTTTGGTGCAGGTGTGCGGAGATCGCTTGTCGGTGTGGACTCGGTGGGCCGAAGGGCCTGTTTCTGCTCTTTATTTCTAAACTAAACTAAACTAGATTAACATGAAGACAACATCGCTAGGGATGGGAAGATACTGTATGAGTGACGACTAATGAATTATAGCAAGTTGACACTTTAAACCCTCCTTTCAATTACGAAATGTTTTTCCAATGATCATGTGTCTGTTGCTGAATGCTAAGAATCATCTGGTGGTACCAGATTGGCCTCAGATGCCTGTTGTTCTGCTGCTCATTCTGCAACATGTAGAAAACTTTAACTTGGTAAAGTCAGTTTTAAGTGTGACTTCTGAAGCATGAGAAAATTAGAACATTGAATGGAAGGAGGACCTAGGTTTAGGTTTATTATTGTTACGTGCACAGTGAAAAGCTTTATTTTGCACGCTATCCAATCAGATCAGATATACCACACATAAATACAAACGAGCCAAACTCAAGTGCAATAGGTAGAGCAAAGGGGAAGATACAGAGTGCATAATATAGTCCTCAGCATTGTCACACAGCAGTTCCAGAGACAAAGTGCCAGAACAAGGCAGTTTGCATCAAAAATTACAAAATGATATAGTGGGAGCTTGCCAATTAGATCTATATTTAAGATAGACACAACATGCTGGAGTAACTCAGTGGGTCAAGCAGAATCTCGGGAGAAAAGGAATAGGTGATGTTTCGGGTCAAGACCAGACCTATCTTCAGACCTATAATTAATTGGTTTTCATCACTTTTAAAGAAAAACTCGCCCATCCACACCACATCCCCAAATAAAATGTATTAGATATCCCTGCCAGCCGGATGCCACATAGTCAAAGTTGACATTAATCCTTTGGGTTTTGTTACAGACACTTGAAAGCTCCTTGACTCAAAATGGACATGTGGAAGGAGGGTGGTTTTGAGCTAACATGACACCCCGTCTGAGGAATAAATTTATGAGGGTGGTTTGCCACAAATATTCTTGAACGCCACCCAGAGAGGACTGGGAAAGCCTTTGTTGGGACCTGTAATGTTACAGCTCCAGGACATTCGAGTGGCACGGTGGCGCAGCGGTAGAGTTGCTGCCTTACAGCGCCAGAGGCCCCGGGTTCGATCCTGACTATGAGTGCTGTCTGTACGGAGTTTATACGCTCTCGCTATGACTGCATGGGTTTTCTCCGGGTGCTCCGTATTTCCTCCCACATCCCAAAGACGTGCAGGATTGTAGGTTAATTGGCTTTGGTAAGATTGTAAATTGTTCCTAGTATGTAAGACAGTGCTGGTGTATGGGTGATCGATGGCTGGCATGGACTAACTGGGCCGAAGGGCCTGTTTCCGCACTGTATCTCTAAAGTCTAACGCATAACATGATTTTGGGTAAATGTGTCAACTAGGGTTGCAAATAATAGTTTTGCAAATATGACCAGCACAATTGCATTGATATAAATGTCCGGGTGCATTCAAACATCAGGCAGCACAGTGGTGCAGCGGTAGAGTTGCGGCCTCACAGCACCAGAGACCCGGGTTCGATCCTGACTCCGTGTGCTGTCTGTATGGAGTTTATGTATGCTCCAGGTGCACCGGTTTCCTCCCACATTCCAGAGATGTGCAGGTTTGCAGAGCAATTGGCCTCTGTATATTGTCTTCAATGTATAGAGTAGAACTAGTGTACGGGGTGATTGTTGGTTGGCGCCAACTCGGTGCACCTGTTCCACGCAGTATCTCTAAGCTAAACTAAAGTAAACATGTTTTTTCAAGTGAGAGCCTTATAATTTGAAAAACAAAAAATAATTGAAAGATCATTTGTAAACGGCGTAGGAGGAATGTGGCTTTCCTGGTGCTGCTTGCTCTTACATGCCTGCCAATAATGTGTTACAGAAGGACTTAAAATATACAAAAACAAAGTGCCTAGTCACTAAGCAGCTTGAGAGTACACAGGCAAATATGAGACTTTCCAAAATGTGGGGGAATAGTCTTGTGTGCGAAACATTGCATGTCCTGGTCGATTAATGGAAACTTAATTTGCGTACATGAAGAGATTTGGTTACATACGCAAAGTGTTCGATGTTGTGGGCAGCCTTGGCTAAATATTGATCTGGTTTGCTTTTGTTTAATGTGCATTTGTTTAAAATATACCACAATCAACAATAGCAGCTTGCATTCATAAGGTAATTTTATCATTTAAAATATCCCAGGCCCCCTGATGCTATTAAGCAGAATTTAGACAAGCAGCCACAGAGAGTGATTTGAGGGTGGCTATGCAAGGAAATGAGGAGAAAAGTGAGAGAGAGAGAGATGTTTTAAAGAGGGAATTCTAGGCTCAGGGAACGAGAAAGCAAGGCCTTCATGGATGGAACAATAAAAACTCAGGAGGGTAAAGAGGCTCGTGTTGAAGGAATGACAGGAAGCATTTAAAAAGAAACATGTGTAGGAAGGAACTACACATGCTGGTTTACACCGAAGATAGACACAAAATGTTGGAGTAACTCAGCGGGACAGGCAGCATCTCTGGAGAGAAGAAATGGGTGACATTTTGGGTTGAGACCCTTCTGCAGTCCCTTTTCTTTCTAAAAATCATTATTTAAATGATGAGTGAGTCCCTGTGGATGGTTTGTGAAAGTTCACTACACCGTGCCGCAAGTTATTGGGAGAGATAACAGAACATTATCATTGATTGTAAAGAGAATGGAGGGATGTTATGTCGGACGATGGCGAGAATGCAGCTGGAGTACTGTGTACAGTACTGGTTCCCTTCTCCAAGGAAGGATGTTAAAATACATGGAGGAACTTCACAGAAGGTTTACTAGACTGCTAGCTGGGAATCAATGGGTTGCCATGAGGAATGATTGGCTATGCTGGACTCCTTATCTCGTGGAGTTTGGAAGAGTGAGAGGAGAATTTGGTTGAAACTGAGGACTTTGGCAGAGGAAAAATAAGTTTTCTCTTGAGAGAAGAATCTAGAACCATTTAAAAAAGAAGTGGCCAACTACAAAGGAAAGGTTGACGAGAAATCCTCAAAGGGACAGTGGCAATATTTTCAGAAGCAGAATTGAATAGATTCTTGTTAAGCAAGGGGGTGAAGGTCACTGTTGGTGGACAGAATCTGAGTTGGGGTTCCCATCACATTGACTGCGATCTTATGACATGGTTGGTCAGGTGTGACGACCCCAGCCCCTGTCTGCACATTGTATGTGAGTATGTTCAAAATAACAGTCTCCCCCTGCTTTTATCAGGCTCCTGAACGGAAATTTCAGAGGCTAAGGATATATCCCAGATCTTACAATCAACTGCATTTTGGCCCACGTAATTTTTATTATCTGCACTTTTTCTGTAACCATAGCACTTAATGCTGCACTCGGTTTATTTCCTCGTTTGCATTACCAGATGTGGTCATGTTTGGAACAATTTGCCTAGAAAGCATGCAAAGTTTTTCGCTGTACCTCAGTATGAGTGACTGTACAACACGGTGATTGCATCGGCCATTTTCTATGGAGTGGTCTGCTGGAGCAGCAGCATCTCAGCGGCGGAGGGGAAGAGACTTGACAAGCTGGTCAGGAAGGCCAGCTCTGTCCTGGGTTGCCTCCTCGACTCAGTGCAGGCGTTGGGAGAGAGGAGGATGACGGCAAAGTTAACATCGCTGCTGGACAATGACTCCCACCCCATGCAGGACACTGTCACTGCACTGAGTAGCTCATTCAGTGACAGACTCCTTCACCCGAAGTGCGTGAAGGAGAGATATAGGAGGTCCTTCCTTCCCGCTGCTGTGAGACTGCACAACCAGCACTGCTCCCAGCAGACGAGTCAACAGTAACAGTTAAGGAATACACAGTAAACTGATGACAATTTATCCTTGTCTTTACTTTTATTTATAATTAATGATCACTTGCTATCCTCTTTGCTGCTGTAACACTGTAAATTTCCCCGGTGTGGGAAGAATAAAGGAATATATTATTATTATCTGTAATAAGCCTACGCCAAGGCCAAGAACTTTCAACATGCAAGAACACAACTTGCCTCATGTTGGCCACCAAGGCATTGAGAAGACGAGACTTCTAGCGAGACAAATGGTCTATTGGCCCAACATGAACCAACACACTGATGACCTTGTCCGAAGGTGTAGTCCGTGCCAGATGCACATGCCAGAGCAAATTAAGGAAACACTCATGCCACATGAGATACCAGTCACACCTTGGACCAAAATAGCAATGGATATGTTTGAACTTGACAACGTACAATAGTAGAATAGTAGAATAGTTGTACAACGTACAACGTACAATCATGGTAGATTACCATTCCAAGTTTCCGGTGGTGTATCGACTGACTAGCACCACGAGTGCCATGGTTGCTAATATGGTGACTGCAATGTTTGGTCTGCTAGGAGCACCGACGGAGATCATCTCCAACAGTGGTCCACAATTTGTTGGTGAAGCTTTCCAGTCCATGTGCAAGCAATGGGGAATCACCCATACAACGTCCTCGCCTAGGTACCCTCAGTTGAATGGGCTGGTTGAGAGAATGGTACGAACGGTGAAATCTGTTATCAAGAAGTCCTTGGCAACGGGACAGAGTGTAGCAGCAGCTTTACTCAACTTGCGTACTACACCGATTGATTCCAAGTTACCGTCACCGGCAGAGATGATGTTTGGAAGACAGATTCGGACGCCTCTCCCCACGAACCTTGACACGAACAAGGCATACGAAGGGCAGAGGACCTTTGAGCGACTTGAGGAGCGTAAGCAGAGTATGAAGGCACAGTTTGACAGTTCGGTCAAGAGACATGACTTGTCACCATTGCACATTGGACACAAGGTCCGGGTTCTGGATCAAGCGAATCATGTCTGGATTCCAGCAGAAGTGAGCTCGGTCTGCGACGAACCCCAGTCAAGGTCTTACATCATTGAGACGCCGAATGGACATCGGTTCAGGAGGAATCGAGTGCATTTGAGAGATCTTCCTCCACTGGAGAAGCCAGGTGTCGGTCCCCACTGCGTCCCTCCAGACAGTAACAGGACTGAGACCCAATGTGAAGCGGAGGAACGACCGGCACGTAATGATGATGGGGATTATGTGACATGTTCGGGACGTGCTAGTAAGAAACCTGCACGTTACCGTTGATATTTGTTAATGTTTTATGGTGTTTATAAAAAACGTTTGTGTTTAGAGTTTGTTGTTCAATATTATTTTCATATTATTTTCATATTTCATATTTCAGATACAGCGCGGAAACAGGCCTTTTCGGCCCACCAAGTCCGCACCGCCCAGCGATCCCCGTACATTAACACTACCCTACACACACTAGGGACAATTTTTACATTTACCCAGTCAATTAACCTACATACCTGTACGTCTTTGGAGTGTGGGAGGAAACCGAAGATCTCGGAGAAAACCCACGCAGGTCACGGGGAGAACGTACAAACTCCTTACAGTACAGCACCAGTAGTCAGGATCGAACCTGAGTCTCCGGCGCTGCATTCGCTGTAAAGCAGCAACTCTACCGCTGCGCTGCGATATTGCTGGGACTACTTTGTTGTATCCCAAGGACTACTTTGTTTGCCTGTGTAGTAATGTGTATATAAGAGATTGGTGTGATTAGGTGGGCACTCTGGTTCCAGGTGGCCACGGAATGAACAGCCTGGAGTTAAGCTCCAGCATTGTAACCTTTTACACACGTGTACTTGTGGTCCGTCCAGAGTCTCAACAAAGGTACAACAGATACCGGACCACAAAGTACAACAACAAAGGCAAAGCTTTTTTAAATGACCTTCCAATCTTTTTGTTGTTTGAGGAAGAAAAATTTGCCCTTGCCTGAGAAGAATTCCCTCTCTCTTCAGAAATATGCTACAGGCTCTCTAAATCAAGTCAAACAACTTTGGATCTGAAACCTCAGCTGAAAACACTTATCCTGCAGAGAATGCAATCCTTTCTCAGGACTGCTCAGAAGCCTTACTTTACTTGGAGAGGAGTTTCATTTTGCACTCTAGGTATATATTGCACCCAATGTTGGATTAGCTCTTAAGTAATTGTTTTTTAAATCCTTCTCAAGTTTCTGCACAAACTTGTTTGCATAGTTTTGGATGTAAAATCTGTGGCGAGGCATTGCACGTGGGCCATACTTTAGAGTGCAATTTACATTTGTTTTTAAGAAGAATATAATTTTTTTAAGGGTCATAACTTAGGGCTGTCTGATTAATTGAGCTGAAAATGAATTTGGCATCAGAGCCATTTGTCCAGATATTCATTCCTGATTGATAGTGGTAACTTCAGTCAGACTGGTTTGTCCTCAGGTTTCTGAAATTCATTCATTTGAAACTCGCATCAGTAACTACCTTGATCTGGGGGAAAGGTCTGCTTAGTGAGCATCTTAAATGAGCAAAGCAGATCCAGAAAGTCCAAGCTCTTGAGCATTGTTTTGGCCTGTGATGGATGAACTCTATCAATAAATACAAATCGAACATTGTGAAAGCTTTAAGTTGTACTAGACCAAATTTCCCCGGTGTGGGACGAATAAAGGAATATATTATTATTACCTGTAATAAGCCTACGCCAAGGCCAAGAACTTTCAACATGCAAGAACACAACTTGCCTGTGCTTAAAATCCCACATAGGCAAAGGTTTTTAAATGACCTTCCAATCTTTTTGTTGTTTGAGGAAGAAAAATTTGCCCTTGCCTGAGAAGAATTCCCTCTCTCTTCAGAAATATGCTTCAGGCTCTCTAAATCCAGCCAGACAACTTTGGATCTGAAACCTCAGCTGAAAACACTTATCCTGTTGAGCCCAAACCTCTCCTGCATCGGTGCAGCACCCTCTCCTCCTCTCCTCCCACCTGCCCCCCCCTCCCCCTCCACCCTCCCCCCTCCCCCCTCCCCCCTCCTTCTCATCAGTAACCTGACATTGGCAATGACTGTAAACGAAGTTGCCATCATTACTTGACAGCACAAATATTGTTTAATCTGAATTAAAAGATCTAGAAATTAACTGGACTGTCCAATCCTTTCACTGGTATTGTCATTGATTGGTTGGCACCTGACTTTTTAATATGGTCACAGCCATTTCTAATAAGCTCGCTAAAAATGATACTCAGTGGGTCGGGCAGCATCTCTGGAGAACATGGATAGGTGATGTTTCGGGTCGGGACCCTTCTTCAGATTGATTGCAGTCTTCAGACAATCAGTATGAAGAAGGGTTCCGAAACATCATCTGCCCATGGTCTCCAGAGATGCTGCCTGAGTCGTTAAATTACTCCAGCACTTTGTGTCTTTTACTTGTAAACTATCATCTGCAGTTCCTTGTATCTAATGGCGCTCTGTTGCTCAATGGCTTCCGCGCCTCCCCCCTCCCCCACAGCCCTCTGTTTGCCTCTCTCTTTTACTCAATTGTACACAAGGCTGCTGACTGTTTTAAAATCAATTGTCAATTGTCAGCAAACTCGCCGTTGATGGAATCTGCGTATGTGTATGTGTATATATGGACAAGGTCTAGATAAGCTGGTAGAGCCACTGCCTCATAGCACCAGAGACCCGGGTTCAATCCTGACCTCAGGTGCTATCTGTGTAGAGTTTGCACGTTAATCCTTGTGACTGTGTGGGTTTCCTCCAGGTGCTTCGGTTTCCTTCGGGTTTGTAGGTTAATTGGCCTCTGCAAATTGTCCGTAGTCTCTTGGGAGTGGATGGGAAAGTGGGATAACGTAGAACTAATGTGAACGGATGATCGATAGACTTGGCGGGCCGAAGGGCCTTTTTCTATTCTGTACGTTTCAATTGAATTGAATTTTTATCAGAGCTGAAATGATTGTGAATTCTACTTCAGATACTTTAGTGAAGTTTGATGTCAAATTCACAGATAAATGAACTCTACTTCTCCATGAACTGGAGTGTACCTCTCGCTGGTATTTAGTAATCCTTGGATAACCTAACCTTGTTGCTTTTTCTATGGCATTCACGCTGCACGTCTTTGTACCGATGAAACTAGCAATAGTGAGCCTGCAATCACAGAGTAATTAAATATCGTTCCTGCCAATTCACGAAAGGAAATGTGAGTAAATATGTAAACAAATAATGTGTAGGAAGGGACTGCAGATGCTGATTTATACCAAAGATAGACACAAAACGCTGGAGAAACTTACCTGGTCTGGCAGCATCTCTAGAGAGAAAGAATAGGTGGACATTTCGTGTTGGAGTCCTTCTTCAAATGGAAAGATAGAGAAGGCCAGAACAAATCAGGGCTGCAACAGATGACCAGTCAAATCCATAATAGCCCATTGCTAACGGCACGGTGGCGCGGTGGCACAGCGGTAGAGTTGCTGCCTTACAGCGAATGCAGCGCCGGAGACTCAGGTTCGATCCTGACTATGGGCGCCGTCTGTACGGAGTTTGTACGTTCTCCCCGTGACCCGGGTGGGTTTTCTCCGAGATCTTCGGTTTCCTCCCACACTCCAAAGACGTACAGGTATGTAGGTTAATTGGCTGTAAAAATGAATGTAAAAATTGTCCCCAGGGTGTGGATCGCTGGGCGGCACGGACCCGGTGGGCCGAAGGGCCTGTTTCCGCGCTGTATCTCTAAATCTAAAATCTAAACGACAGGAGCGCAAAGATGCAAACAGTGGAACTAGAAGGACGGCTTCACTCCAGCCCCCAGCGGGCCACCCTAAACAAATAAAATAAAATGCAACTTTGATTTTAAAACATTGGGTCAGTAACCTGCAGCGGCTCTGATTGTCTGCCAATAGTGAGTATGGCTGCTCTCAGACTGGAGCCAATAACACAGACACTGACAGGAGGCAAGGCATCCCAGGACATCATCTTTATGCAGCGGAAATTAATTAGGAACATTAGCATTACCCTTGAGTCTTAAGCATCGGCAAGCTTTGATTTTTTTTCGACATAAGCAATTAATATAGTTACTTCGGTGCAATAAATTTATGTGCGAGTTAAGCACAATTCATTTACCATCCTTGCAAATTCTTTTGGCTGCACATCTTTCAATGGAATTTTGGAAACTTTAGAAGAGCCGGATAGCCCTGGAAAAGGGGCAGGCTGCTGACCACGGGCAGAGCCCTCGTCCGCCTGGCGCCGAGACTCGCGGATGGCCAGCTTGGCCAGGCCCAGGAGCAACGCAACCAGGACATCTTCAGCTCCTCTCCACTCTCCCCTAGGCACAGGGTGTCCAAAGATGAGGATGGTGGGTGTGTAATGTAGCCAGAAGGCAAGGAGCAGCCCCTTTAGATATTGGAACGGGGGCTATAGTCTCACACACTTCATGTGTATGTGGAACACAGGCTCTTCCAGCCTGCAAAAGTGGTAGGTGGCAGGCGAGTCTGTGAACCGCGATAAAAACAGGTTGCACGGGGTCCTTGCTGCAGTACACTATAGTACTACAGCCTCACTGTCAAACTAACCATGTTGAAGACAATGGCTTAGATTCTCCACAGAATTAACATGATCACACATTCTTGATCAATTAATTCATCTTTATTTTGTAATGCAAATGCAGTCAAATTGACTCCTTCCTGCAGGTATTAATAAACTAATTTTCCATTTGCAGGCAGTGTATTTATTTGCAGTGCCCATTGCTTGAATTCCCAGCATCATATAAATATTACATGATGGCACAGAATAATTCAGCTTCTGGCTGGCCTCAAACGCCCAAGGCCAATCTTTCCTATTTTGTCGACAAAAATAAAAACATAATGGAACCTTTCAAAGTACTTTCCAAACAAAAACACGTGTCCTTGAAACAGTTTAGCGGGTCAAAGCACAAAGAGAATAATCACAAATTGGCATAACTATGTTTGACCTACTCATGATTGATCAATGTGGATTTTAGTGAAGAAACTGGCAGCCTATTTTAACACAGATAACTTTAGACATAACAAGTAACACAGAATCCCATTGCATGGATTACACCATCTTCCATCTGCAGCTCAAGGGATTCTGGCTTGAGTTGATGAGTTGGAGTCTGAGCTTCGAACGTTGTAGCGGATCGGAGACTGAGAAAGCTCCTCAGTTACGTTGTTCCGGGAAGCAGTCGAGTTCTTGAGGTTAAGTGCTGGTATAATTGGTTCAAGGACAAAGTATATAACTCAGGAGTGAGAGTGGTGAGACAGGGAGTCACTGGGGAGGCTGGGGCTCATAACACTGGTTAAAGTTGATTCCTTTATGAGATTTGGTCAAGTTTTGTGTCTCAACTTAACTTTACTTTGTGGTTCACTTCACAGTGTTCCTTGCACACTTTTTTTAATTCCTTAACAAGGAACTTTTCATTCAATTAATCACAAATACAGAGTACTGAAAAGATCAAGACTGTCACTGGCAGTTTGCAAACAATAATCAAATAGTTATCAAATTACGAAGGTAGACACAAGATGCTGGAGTAACTCCGCGGGACAGGCAGCATCTCTGGAGAGAAGGAATGGGTGACGTTTCGGATCGAGACCCTTCTTCAGATTGGTTGCACGGTTATCAAATAACAATGTTGTCATCCTTATCCATTATAAGCCGACTTTGGCAGAACCCTCAACTGCTCGCTGCCCAGACCCATGAATGGCCATCTTGGCCAGGCCCTAGGGCAAACAGATAGGGAGTTTCCCCCACCCCACCACTGACCCAGCCTACTCTGTACCAAATATCAAAATTGTGGGGTTGAAACACATCCAAAACTCGAGGAGCAGCCCTCTTAGACTGCACACTTTATTGGGTGGCTAGCTGGAACTAATAGTAGTTACCCAGTAATTACTATCTACAGGGCTGACTCACATCACCTGAATGTAAGCATGTATTGACACACGGGGCTTTTGCTCAAGCAGAGGCTGCAGACTATACATGGCAAGAGCCTGCGGAATCTGCTGAGGTGGAATTGTGAGGAAGTTGGGAAATAGGTGCTGATTATTTCTTTGCTTTAGAGCACCAGTGGAAGTGATGTAAATAAAACATGAAAAAAACAGGAATAATGGCAGAGTTAACTCACTGGAAAACGGCAACGTAATTGGCTGGCGAGCATTGCAGTTTTCTTGTCCACTGTACTGAAGGGATTTGCACTGAATTTTAGCCCCATACAAAAAGTGCAACCAAACTTGAAAGTTGCAAATGGGCCTATTAATTAAACTAAATTACAGCAAAGTTATAAATGGAGATTTGGTTAACTAGATAGCTAGATACATAAGGGCATTATGGTAGTCATGGGGGGAGGGGGGGGTTAATATCTCAGGGTTGGAGTATTCAGAAGGAGACAAGGTGCTGGAGTAACTCAGGAGGTCAGGCAGCATCTTTGGAGAACATGGATTGGTGATGTTTCGGGTCGGGACCCTTCTTCAGACTAGACATAATATATCTGCCAGTTGCTTCCGCGGGTTCACATTCATGGAGCTGATGTGACGTCTGCAATGGTGACCATGGGTGCAGGCAAAGAAGGATGAGAGGGGATCTTATCGAAACGTATAAGATTATTAAGGGGTTGGACACGTTAGAGGCAGGAAACATGTTCCCAATGTTGGGGGAGTCCAGAACCAGGGGCCACAGTTTAAGAATAAGGGGTAGGCCATTTAGAACTGAGATGAGGAAAAACTTTTTCAGTCAGAGAGTTGTGAATCTGTGGAATTCTCTGCCTCAGAAGGCAGTGGAGGCCAATTCTCTGAATGCATTCAAGAGAGAGCTAGATAGAGCTCGTAAGGAACGGGGTACTGATTGAGAATGGCCTCCTCCTGCACCTATTGTCTATTGTCAAACCGGAGGTGTTGTGGTGGGTGACGTCATTCCACAGGCCTTCTGTTCAGAGCTTTGAACCTGTCGGGGGGGGGGGGGGGGGGGCGAGTTTAGTTTAGTATAGTTTAGAGTTAGAGGGCGGAAACAGGCCCTTCGGCCCACTGAGTCCGCGCCAACCAGCAATCCCTGCATGCTAGCACTATCCTACACAGTCTTCCTCTATCTGTATTCGCATTGTCGCCAATCCCACAACGGCCGAGTACGTGCCCCACATTTCCTTGATCATTGTTGCTTTTTGGATATCTTCCATTAATTTCCCCTACGTACCGTCTATATCTTGTTCCCCTTTCCCCTGACTCTCAGTCTGAAGAAGGGTCTCAACCAAAAACATCACCTATTCCTTTCCTCCAGAGATGCTGCCTGACCCGCTGAGTTGCTCCGGCATGTTGTGTCTGTCTTTAGTCGAAGCAGCTTGATGTATCCAACCTGTCACCTATCCACAACGGCAATTTAAGTCAGAGCTGAAATGATTAACCTTAGACTTAAAGCATATTCATGGAGAACGTTCTGGAACTGAGCTCCTAATCCCGGACGGTACAGTGGGCTAGTTGCTCCATGATTCCAGAAACCCAGGTTCAGATTGGCCTCTGGGCACTTGTGCAGATTGCCCTGTGACTGCGTGGGTTTCCTCCAAATGCTCTGGTTTCCCCCTTCCCCCCTTCACACCCTCCCGTCCCCCTCCCTCACCCACTTCCCACCCACTGTCAATTGCCCATGGTTTGCAGTAAGGGGTAGAATGTGGAGGGAGTTGATGGGTTTGGAGGAGAATGGTTGGCAGGGAGCATGACAAGTTCATAAGTTTTAGGAGTAGAATTAGGCCACTCGGCCCATCGAGTCTACTCTTCCATTCAATCATGGCTGATCTCTGCCTCCTAATCCCATTTTCCTGCTTTCTCCCCATAACCCTTGACACCCATTCTAATCGAGAATTTGTCTATCTCTGCCTTAAAAATATCCACTGACTTGGCCTCCACAGCCCTCCGTGGCAATCTTCCACAGATTAACTACCCTCTGAATAAAGAAGTTCCTCCTCTCCTCCTTTCTAAAAGAGCGCCCTTCAATTCTGAGGCTATGACCTCTGGTCCTAGACACTCCCACCAGTGGAAACAACCTTTCCACGTCCTCTCTATCTATGCCTATTATTATTCTGTAAGTTTCAATGGGGTCCTCCCCTCAACCTTCTAAACTCCAGCGAGAAGAGGCCTAGTGGTGTCAAACGCTTATCATATGCTAACCCACTGTGAGTGAGGTAGTGGGATGGTCAGTGAACCACCAGAGACTTGATGGGCTGAAGTGGCCTCTTTCCATGTCGAAGGGATATAGAGATGCCCCCCCCCCCCCCCCCCCCCCAATGGAGGGACCCCTAGCACCAAGGAACAAAACTGTTAGATGTCGTCGCTGGAGATGGCAGCTGGTCTCGGACACATTCGGAACCAGCCACTAGCCCCTCTCACACATGGAAGAGTTCTGCGCAATTAGAGGAAATGAAAGAGGCCCCTTTGCTCTATATTTAATATACCTTGCCCGCATCAGCATCTGTGTTATTTACAGCGTAATAAACTTTAAACTGAAACGTATCATTTATCCCAGTGTTTTGCTGGGGAAATGAGGAAAGCCGCTGTAGATTGAAACAGACTGTAAGACTTCTCAGTCCTTGTTTTTATGGACCTCCCAGATATTACCACTACTGGAAAATAGTACAATATAAACCCTGACTGGAATGCATGTAATTATAGGTATCGGCTTTATTGTAATAATAGCAGGTAAATTATTCCCAGTATGTGTTGCTAATCCAGCACTGTATAGCCTGAACTGCCTCTGTTGCAGTTTCAATGAAAAACTGAGCTTTAGAAATCTGCTCATGCATGTGTAAGGAGGAACTGCAGATGCTGGTTTAAACTGAAGATAGACACAAAATGCTGGAGTAACTCAGCAGGACAGGCAGCATCTCTGGATAGAAGGAATGGGTGACATTTTGGGTCGAGACCCTTCTTCAGACATGAATGCTCATGAATGTGCTAGGTTTAAATGTTTACTCTTTAAAAAACATGCACTCACATCTTAATTGTTAGAGCTTGTTTCCTATGTGTCTAACTCATTTAGAAGATGGCAGAGGAGAGAGCAAGGTAACCACAAGTCTATTTTCCCAAGTGCCCAAACTAACCTTTGCAGCCTTGTTTATCAATCATAGGTCCAGCTCTGCCGTGAAAATACTTCAAGCTGCCTCTTTGAGGAAAAGAGTTTCAATGATTTTTGCAGCCGATAAGAAGAATGAAGAGTTGAACCGGCTGCATGATTTGAAAGGGGAGGATACCTGGGCTATTCCTTCCCCAGATCTTCGAAGGAGGAGATCTTAACAGAGAATTCAGTTTTAAAAGGCATTCAGGATCTTTGCCTTTATTCATGGAGTCGGAGAGTGAAAAAGCCAGAAGACTTCTAATCCGTTATAACCCCCTGATAGGCTGCAGCTGGAGTGTGCACAAACTTGCCGAGAATGAAGAGGGGACCTGGCGGTGGGGGGGGCTTGTGGGGTGGGGGGGTGGGGGGGTGGTACGTGCTGTCACGTGCAGCGGCCGGCTTGTCTCACCGCTGCAAGCAGAAGGTAAAACTGATCCATGAACCTTTTCTAACTTCATCAACGCCAGGAATGTGCCGACTCTTGTGTACTGCCGAGGTGAGGTCTGCTGCGTGATTTCACCGGGTTGTAGGCCAAACGAAGCATTCCACTGTGCCTCAGTACATGTGACAACAAAGTAGCATTGAAGGTATTTATTCACAAAATGCTGGAGTAACTCAGCAGGTCAGGCAGCATCTCAGGAAAGATGCTGCCTGACCTGCTGAGTTACTCCAGCATTTTGTGAATAAATACCTTCGATTTGCACCAGCATCTGCAGTTATTGTCTTATACAAAGTAGCATTGAATCATTAAATCAATGGGATGTAAAAGCCTCGGTGAAGGGACGGTTTGAAATGATACAAAGACCAAAGAGCAGTAAAATAGAAATGGTTCTGAAGAAGAATGTGCCTGCGATCTTAGATGGAGTGGAGTAGTCTCTTGATTAGCACCCAACCTCACCTCCACACTCCCCACCCCCAGCACCACCACCCAACAAGGCATCTGCACCACCAGGAGAGGTGGAACCCCCTCACCCATTTTAAAACAAGATTAGAACTTTGTTTTTTCATTTCAATGATACCTTCCTGTTTTCCCATGACTCAATGTGTTTAAATTAGACAAGGCAGACATTTGTTTTTCCAATTCGCTTGGAAAGAGGTTTTTCAATGACAAGAGGGCATAAAGGATTCTATTTAACTTCCACAAGCACAACCGTTCTCCCCCTGAAGATAAAGATCAGACCAGACCAGCCATGCGTAGCTGGGCTAATAAACTGGACAGGAAACAAGAGAAGTGGAGGGATTCCCTGTGCTTTGATATCAAGACAGTCCTTGCTGTAGGCAAGGACTCAGCGTACAAGGGCCCCAGTGGACTAGCTCTTGAGGACAGCTCAAAGCACTGACGGGAGGAAGAAGGAAAGTAATACCCGTAGGAACTCGATAAGGGAATTTACTCAGTGGAAGAAGTAATATTCTGAGAAAGAGAAGTTTCTCCATCAAGGGCAACCTTACAGCTCTTCCACTCACCTGGTAAAGTGGAATTCTTTACTTAATGTGGGTTTGGGTGGTGACATTGAAACAGTAGCTACTTTTTATGGCCCTGATTTAGTTTTAGTTTTAGTTTAGAGATACAGCGCGGAATCAAGCCCTTTGGCCTACCGAGTCCGTGCCAACCAGCGATCCCCACACACTAATGCTATCCTACACACACTAGGGACAACGTACATTTACACCAAGCCATTTAACCTGCAAACCTGTACGTCTTTGGAGTGCGGGAGGAAACCGAAGATCCCGGAGAAAACCCACGCCAGGTCACGGGGAGAACGTACAAACTCCGCACAGGCAGCACCCGCAGTCGTGATCGAACCCGGGTCTCTGGCGTCGTAAGGCAGCAACTCTACCGCTGCGCCACCGGGCAACACACTTGGGAAACTAATTCAAAAGTCAAGAGTGTTGTATTGCCAATTGTCCCGAAATGGAACAATGAAATTCTTACTTGCAGCAGCACAACAGATATGTAAACATAGTACTCTGTAAACGGTAAAAACTCTGTAGTTGTTATTGGATGAAGCAAATAATAGTGAATTATTTTGTTTGAACTTGAAGGTTATTGAAAAGATGTATGGACTGACACAGTCAGGCTTTGAGAACAAATAAAATCAAATAAATCTTAAGGGTCTTCTCAAAACCAATTGGTTTCAGCTTATTATATAGATTTTTCTTTATGGAATATGCAGTAGCAGCTGAGAGGTTTAAAAGAACAGCTATCTCTCCTTTGCCATGTGGACCTTGAGGAACTCAATCCCATATTCGGCACAAATGGCATTAAAATGCCTAAATCTGGCAGTGCTTAAGCTCTTGACTCATTTTGATTGGCACACTGAGGATTTAATGCCACTACTGTGTACAGTGTGATAGAGAAGACATTTGGCAGCCTTGCCTTCATTGGGATGGGTACTGAGTACAAAAGATGGAACTTCACGATGCAGTTGAACAAGTCGTTGCTGAGCGCACACTTGGAGCACTGTGTGCGGAGTGAGTCTGGTTGTTTCTGTTTCTGTTCTGGTTGTTTCTGTTTTTTCTCCATATGACACCCATAAATACAGCATAAAGCAAAGCCCTCTTCTCTCTAATCCCACCAGGAAGAAGATACAAAGGCTTGAAAGCATGTGGCACCAGATTCAAGAACAGCATCTTCCCGACTGTCATCAGACCCCTGAAACGACTTCTCGTATGCTAGGGATTAATTTCCTGTCCTCCCAATCAGTCTGACGAATAGGCCCAACTCCAAATATTATCTGTCCATTCTCCTCCACAGGTGCTGCCTGACCTGTTGTTCCTCCTGTTTTTGCTCTAGATTCCAGCATCTGCAGTCTCTTGGTTTATTTCCAATCTACCTCATTGCGGCGATTGTGTTTTTTATTCAATTCATATTCATAAGTTCTCGGAGCAGAATTAGGCCAATTGGCCAATCAAGTCTACTCTGCCATTCAATCATGGCTGATCCATCTTTCCCTCTCAACTCCTTTCTCCTGTCTTCTCCCCATAATCCCTGACACCTGTACTAATCAATAATCTGTCAATCTCTGCCTTACAAATATCCAATGATGGCCTCCACAGCCGGCTGTGGCAATGAGTTCCACAGATACACCACCCTCTGACGAACAACATTTCTCCTCATCTCCTTCCTAAAGGTAAAACCTTTTATTCAGAGGCTGTGGCCCCTGGACCTAGACCATCCCATTCCCCACATCCACTCTATCCAGGCCTTTCACCATTAGGTAAGTTTCAATGAGGTTCCCCCTCATCCTTCTAAACTCCAGCGAGCACGGGCCCAGTGCAGTCTAAAGCTCATCATATGTTAACCCAATCATTCCTGGGATAATTCTCGTAAACATTCCCTCTGGATCCTCTCCAATGCCAGCACTTCCTTCCTCAAAAATAGGGGCCCAAAGTCTCTCAGTCAAATACATCCCCCATTGAGGTTGAGGACAATTATGTTTGTCTCTCCCGAGTCTGCCTACTGCCTGCCCCAGATCCAGACTGGCAACCCTAGCCTCCAACTCTTGCCAGTGCAGGCTTTGCTGCTGCCATGAGCCCCTAGTCTCCAACTAGCTTTGATGTTGCCATGAGCCCCTAGCCTCCAACTCTTGCCAGTGCAGGCTTTGATGCTGCCATGAGCCATTCCTGCCTTTGGCATTGCTGTCCCCACCCAGAGTGCGTTCAGTTGGGTGCAGGCCACGGGCAGTCGAGGGTTCTGCCCGGGTCGATCGCCTGCCCCTCTTCCGGAAATACGTTTGTGGGCACGTGTCCTTGGAGAGAGAGCACGCGGTGTCCACGGGGACTCTGGAGGCCTTCCGTGATCGCTGGTCGCCGCAGGTGGTCAAGTGTATTGTGGATAAGGATGACAACATTGTAATCTGATGACTGATTGATGTTTGCAAACTGTCAATGGCAGATCTTTCCGGTACTCTGTATTTGTGATTAATTGAATAAAACCTCCTTGTTAAGGAAAAAAGTGGACTGTGGTGTGTGGCCTGCAGCGTATTAGTGTTGCTCCACATGAAAAACAAAGGTGCAGACTCAGACCCAGGAAAGACAAGTGAGTGTGATTGCTGTTATTTATGTTCCCCCCAGTGGATTACTCATCTGTAATGAAGTACACAAATGTGCGTGCGGGAGGAACAGGGTCCCGAATGTTCAGGGTTTAGGTTTATTATTGTCATGTGAACCGAGATAGACTGAAAAGCTTTGTTTTGCATCCTATGCAAACAGATCAGATAGTACTATACATAGATACAATCAATGCAAACTCAAATACAATAGGCAGAGCAAAGGTGGGATACAGAGTGCAGAATATAGTTCTCAGCATTTTAACGCATTAGTTCCTGAGACAAAGAGCTTATAGAAGGACCGTTCAGAAGCCTGAAAAGTTTAGTTTAGTTTTATATTGTCAGGAGTTACCACTGGGTGGCGCCTGTAATGGATGCCTCGCCAACAGTCTGTCTCATCCTTTTCCTTCTTTGTTGTTTTTTGATATGTGTTAAATGTATGTTTTATTGGTCTTTAGCTTGTTTTATGTGGGGGGGTGGGAGGGGGGGGGGGGGAAACTTTTTAAAATCTCTTACCTCGAAGAAGATGCAATTTTTTTTCAGTATCGTATCTCCGTCCACACTGCAGCCTAACATCGTGGAGTTGGCGGCCTCTGCTGGGGACTGACTTCGGGAGCTCCAACCGTGGGAGCCTGCAGGACTTAATATCATGGAGCTCGCGCTCCCTGTCGAGGATCGACCATGGAAGCTTCAACCGTGGGAGCTTGCAAACGTTAACATTGTGGAGTTTGCGGTCCCTGGATAGGGACCAACTTCGGGAGCACCAAGCCACAGGAGCTTCGACCACCCCAATGCAGGAGCTTCGATCCCTGGCTGCGGGAGCTTCGATGGTTCTGCGGGACTGAGGATGGTCCGATTTCCCCGACCGTGGGTGATTAAAGAGGGATGAAGATTAGATTTTATTGCCTTCCATCACAATGAGGAATGTGGGGAATCTGCTGTGGTGGATGTTTGTTAACTTTAATGTAGTTGTGTGTCTTGTTACTTTTTTTATATGGCCGTATGGTAAATCGAATATCACTGTAGCTTAATTGGTACACGTGACAATAAAAGACCTTTGAACCTTTGAACCGTGGTACAGTGAAAAGTGTTTTGCTTAGTTTAGAGATACGGCGCAGAAACAGGCCCTTCGGCCCACCAGGCCCGTGCCGACCGGCGATCACCGCACATTAACACTATCCTACACCCATTAGGAACCATTTTTACATTTACCCAGCCAATTAACCTACATACCTGTACGTCTTTGGAGTGTGGGAAGAAACCGAAGATCTCGGAGAAAACCCACGCAGGTCACGGGGAGAACGTACAAACTTCATACAGACGGCACCTGTAGTCGGGATCGAACCCGGGTCTCCGGCGCTGCATTCACTGCAAGGCAGCAACTCTACTGCTGCGTCACCGTGACCCCGGTACGTGCTATCCAGTCAGGGAAAGGGCTGCAATGGTGGCACAGCGGTAGAGTTGCTGCCTCACAGCGCCAGAGACCTGGGTGCTGTCTGTACAGAGTTTGTACGTTCTCTCTGTGACCATGTGGTTTTCTCCGGGTGCTCTGGTTTCTTCCCACATTCCAAAGACGTGCAGATTTGTAGGTTAATTGGCTTTGGTTAAAAAAAAATGTAAATTGTCCCTTGTGTGTAGGATAGTGTTAGTGTACGGGGATCACTGGTCGGTGCGGACTAACCTGTGCTGTAACTCTAAACTAAAATAAGAACTATAACTTGCACAACTGTGGCAGATGCCAGTTGAAACCAGTTAGTGACACATGTAGAGGATCCCTGCAAACAGTATTGGTAAGGACCTCTGCTTGATTGAATGTGGGCATTTAATACAGTATTGCGGACTAATTTTTGCTCTGCCGACCTTAAATCAGCACTGACCCGTCCACTCCGCACTGGCCCATCCACTCCACACTGACCCATCCACTCCACACTGACCCATCCACTCCACACTGACCCATCCACTCCACACTGACCCGTCCACTCTGCACTGGCCCATCCACTCCACACTGGCCCATTCACTCCACACTGGCCCATCCACTCCACACTGACCCATCCACTCCACACTGACCCATCCACTCCACACTGACCCATCCACTCCACACTGACCCATCCACTCCACACTGACCCATCCACTCCACACTGACCCATCCACTCCACACTGACCCATCCACTCCACACTGACCCATCCACTCCACACTGACCCATCCACTCCACACTGACCCATCCACTCCACACTGACCCGTCCACTCTGCACTGGCCCATCCACTCCACACTGGCCCATTCACTCCACACTGGCCCATCCACTCCGCACTGGCCCATCCACTCTGCACTGACCCATCCACTCCACACTGACCCATCCACTCCACACTGGCCCATCCACTCTGCACTGACCCATCCACTCTGCACTGACCCATCCACTCTGCACTGACCCATCCACTTGGCACTGGCCCATCCACTCCACACTGACCCGTCCACTCTGCACTGACCCATCCACTCTGCACTGACCCATCCACTCTGCACTGACCCATCCACTCTGCACTGACCCATCCACTTGGCACTGGCCCATCCACTCCACACTGACCCGTCCACTCCGCACTGCCCCATCCACTCCACACTGACCCATACACTTGGCACTGGCCCATCCACTCCACACTGACCCGTCCACTCCACACTGCCCCATCCACTCCACACTGGCCCATCCACTTGGCACTGGCCCATCCACTCTGCACTGCGCTGGCAGATGTCAGCATGGCACGCACCAATACTCTCACCCCTGTAGTATGCAGAATGACTTGTTTGGCTACAAATCCACCACAGTGTTGCCCTGGTTGAGCTCTATTTGCCCTTTATGCTCCATAGTTGGGAGTTGTCTTTGTAAAAACCACCCCGGAGCATGGAATGAATAATTGACATTTCTTCAAGTTGACTGTTGGCGGAGAGTCTACAGGCTTGTTACCGTGGGAGGTGTAGGGAATCACTGAATCTTTCAAAGGATAGTTTCATCAATGTGAATTCCTGGGACTGTGGGAGGGTGAGCAGGGCATGAGAACGACCTATGAGTCACGTCACCAAAAAGTGAGCCTCGACTCCAGCCTGGAGTCATCTCCTGTGTCGTAAGCCGCTGTGTCCTCATGCCGCATCAGTGAAGTGGGGAGACATTAACTGAGACAATATGACCTGACAGAGAGTTAGGACACAGAGTACAAAGAGTGTGAGAGTAGAGAGTTAGATTGTGGACCGCTGATGGACATTGCCCTGAGATAGCAGATGTGCAAGGCTGCTCATAGCCATGGGAAATCTGTTAACAATCTGTTCCCTTGTTAAAAATAAAAGACAATTATTCGCTGGTCACCACCAGTGCCTGGTGGGGTAAGCTCTCCGCCAATGTTGTCGTCTAGCGGGAATGGAAATTGAAGTAGTTAGAATCGTTTAATAACATGTACGTTTCCACAAGGGTGAAATAAGTTAAGATCCAACCCTAACTCTTTGGGAAAAGTGTTCATTTTACCATTCTGCAGCTGCGTTGTCATGAAGCTTAATATCACTTCTGGAGGTCCAAGCTGTTTAGAATACATTCCTCATTCCCCCAAGTTGGCAGTGGGTGGGCGATGAGGCTGGGGTGAAAGTGGCAACATTGACCTGGTCCTGCACCAACGTTCGCCTGGTCCTCCACCATCGTCAGTTTGGTCCCCCACCAACTGGCACTGGCCCAGTTCTCTCGAACTTCTCCAGATGCACTATAGGAAGTATTCTGACGGGATCCATCTCAAGCTGGTGTGCAAACTTCTCTGCTCTTGACCACCTGAACCTGCAGAGTGGTGAACACAGCCCAGTCCATCCAGTCCATCTTCATAGTGTGTTGGATCAGGAAGGTTGGAAGTATCGTCAAGGATGTCTGTCACCCTGACCATTCCCTCTTCTTACTTCCTCCTACTGAAAGAAGGTACAGGATCCTGAAAGCTCAGACATCCAGGCTTGAGAACAGCTTCTTCCCCCACTGCAGTTGGACTCCTGAAATAATCTCCTCTTTTGCACCACATTTCTCGAGGTGTTTCCACATACTGTTACTCTTAGCACCACCTCATTTAGTTATTTCATGGTCGCAATGTCGGTTTTTTTGCACCACATCTGATTGCACTGGAATCTTTGCAGCATTCTGCTGTTTTGCACCCATTATTGTATTTATCGTATATTCCCTGAACTTCATGCGAATTTGGAATTTCACTGCATCCTGGTGTAGATGACAATAGTCTAATCAGAATCGTGCAGGTTCACTTGGATACTGTCTTTTAATTGTAATTGTAATTTTATTCTTAATTAGACCAAGTGGACCCATTGGGCCCAAACCTCTCCGGCATGTGTGCAGCACTCCCTCCTCCCCTCCGCCCCTCCTCCCCTCCTCCCCTCCTCCCCTCCTCCCCTCCTCCCCTCCTCCCCTCCTCCCCTCCTCCCCTCCTCCCCTCCTCCCCTCCTCCCCTCCTCCCCCTCCCTCCCTCCCCCTTCCCCTCCCTCCCTCCCCCTTCCCCTCCCCTCCCCCTTCCCCTCCCCCTTCCCCTCCCCCTTCCCCTCCCCCTCCCTCCCTCCCTCCCTCCCTCCCTCCCTCCCTCCCCCGTCCACCCCTTCCCCTCCCCCTCCCTCCCTCCCATCCTCCACTCCCCCCTACCACTCCTCTCCCCTCCCTCCCTTCTCCCCACTCCTCCCCACTCCCTCCTCCCCCACTCCCCACCCCTACCCCCTCCTCCCTCCCCCCTCCCCTTCCCTCCCTTTCCCTCCACCTCATTCCCCTCCCCCTCCCTCCATTCCACTCCCCCTCCCTCCCTCCCTCCCTTCCCCTCCACCTCTTCCCCCTCCCCCATTCAATCCCCTCAACCCCCATTATCCTCCCTCCTCCCCCTCCACCCCTCCCCCCTCCCTCCACCTCTAGGAGATAGATTTAAACTTTAAAATGTGAATAACTTTAAAAATGTAACCGATTTCAATGGAACTTCTGCCATTAGCACCAAAGGGACAATGGTGAGTAAGATGGGCCTAAAATTGTCGCGCTATCGTGTACCGTTTTGGCTGTAGGCTCAGGACCAAACAAACAAACAAATTAGAGTTTTAGTATATAGATTATCAGTTGCCTTCTCTGGCACAGTGGACAACTGAATCATCATATCCAACTGAATCATCATATCCAACTGAATCATCATATCCAACTGAATCATCATATCCAACTGAATCATCATATCCAACTGAATCATCATATCCAACTGAATCATCATATCCAACTGAATCATCATATCCAACTGAATCATCATATCCAACTGAATCATCATATCCAACTGAATCATCATATCCAACTGAATCATCATATCCAACTGAATCATCATATCCAACTGAATCATCATATCCAACTGAATCATCATATCCAACTGAATCATCATATCCAACTGAATCATCATATCCAACTGAATCATCATATCCAACTGAATCATCATATCCAACTGAATCATCATATCCAACTGAATCATCATATCCAACTGAATCATCATATCCAACTGAATCATCATATCCAACTGAATCATCATATCCAACTGAATCATCATATCCAACTGAATCATCATATCCAACTGAATCATCATATCCAACTGAATCATCATATCCAACTGAATCATCATATCTTACCATTTACCTCATTAAGGACCCACGGACTATCTTCAGTTGAACTGTACTGGACTTTATCTTGCACTAAACGTTATTCCCTTTATCCTGTATCTGCGCACTGTGGACAGGTTCATTGTAACCATGTATGGTCTTTCCTTTGACTGGAGAACCGGCACCAAAAAAGCTTTTCACTGTTCCATGGTACATGTGACAACAGTAATAAACAAATCTAAACTAAAAGGAATGGATAGGTGACGTTTCCGATGGAGATCCTTCATTGCGATTCCTTCCTTCTCTCCTGATACCCATTCCTTGATACTTCATTGCGATACCCATTCCTTCTCTCCTGAGATGCTGCCTGACCTGCTGAGTTACTCCAGCATTTTGTGAAATAAATACCTTCGATTTGTACCAGCAACTGCAGTTATTTTCTTACACTTCATTGCGATGATCCATTTCCCACCATGGATGCTGCCTGACCCGCTGAGTTCCTCCAGCTGCTCTCCATCTTTTCTTGCAGGTTCAGATTCCAGTGTCGGCAGTCTCTTGTGCCTCCTGATATTGGGCTTATTCAGAAGGCGATCGATCAATTTGCCATGTTAGCATATTACATTTCTGGCAAACGTGAAGGCAAAAATAATTGACGTGTTGCAATATGGCCGACCAAGGGCTTCCACCTTGGATCATGACTTGAAATGCTTTGTGTAGATTGGCTGGCTCGCGATATAATTGTAATATTTTAGAAATCTGCTTTTAAATCTAAGACTTCTCTTACCTAACTTGTGTCTTGTGGATTTCTGATAAATCCAACTGTGCTTAACTTTTGCAAAGTATTTTATTAAATACATTGAAGATTGAGCTGAGGGATTAGACTGGAATAAAAGATACGTAGGCACCACAAAGAGCCAAAGCCACATCAGCTTGTTCTGACAGGACATGACTGCTTATCTTACCATCTAATGAGTAAAACAAGATGATTATCTTATTGCGAACCTTTCTCTACATATTTTAATTTTAAGTGATCTCACCACAATAAGTGCATCACAGCTTTGTGGGTAACACACTTGCCAAGCTATGCATGATAAATGGTGACTGTGCGATTTCCAAACAGTACAAGTTTACACACATTACACTGACGAGCACAATCAGAAGTGAGGTAAACAGCGGTGAAGGTTATTCTAGCCGGCGATGGGGCAATGATTGCTCCTCTCACCTTCACATCTTCCCAACGCAAATAGTGTTCCTGTTGTTCACCTGACAGCTGTACAGGTGGCAGAGTGGCGCAGCAGTAGAGTTGCTGTCTTACAACACCAGAGACCTGGGTTCGATCCTGACTATTGGTGCTGTCTGTGCTGAGTTTGTACCTTCTCCCCGTGACCATATGGGTTTTCTCCAGGTACTCTGCTTTCCTCCCACATTCCTAAGACATACTTGACCTTGGTAAAAATTAAAAAGTGTCCCTAATGTGTAGGGTGATGTTAGTGTACTGGGATCACGGGTCATCGTGGACTCAGTGGGCCAAAGGGCCTGTTTCTAGGCTGTATCTCTAAACTAAACTAGTCTAGACTAAATGTTAGGGCTGGTGAGGAACTGAGCTTGGTCACAGCTAATGTTCACGAGCAGCTTATTCGCTAAAACCATCAGGCTATTAAACAGTACCACCTCCAAATAGGTTCAAAACTATACAGACTAGGGGGCATTATTTTTGACATTACAATATTGTTGTTTATTTATTTGTCTATTTTACAAAAAATATATATACTGAACATCTTTTCTTGTTTTGTTGCTAATTATGGGTTTTACAGAGTACTATGTTTATAGATCTGCTGTGCTGCTGCTGAGTAAGAATTTAATTGTTCTGTTTCGGGACATCTGTATACTAAAACTCTCGTTTGATTGTTTGTTTGTTCCTGAACTACAGCCAAAACGGTACACGATAGCGTGACAATTTTAGGCCCACCGTACTCACCATTGTCCCTTTGGTGCTAATGGAAGAAGTTTCATTGAAATCGGTGTTATATGTTTAAAGTTATTCACATTTTAAAGTTTAAATCTATCTTCTAGGGAGGGAAGAGGGAGGGAGGGAGGGAGGGAGGGAGGGAGGGAGGGAGGGAGGGAGGAGGAAGGATAAGGGGGGTTGAGGGGGTTGGAGTGAGGGGTAGGGGAAGGGGGTGGGGAGGGGGGGAGGGAGAAGGGAGGGGAGGGGGAGGGGGAGAGGAAGGGAGCGGGGATGGGGGAGGGGGAGGGGGAGAGGGGAGGGGAGGAGGGGGGAGGAGAGTGTGCTGCATCAATGCAAGAGAGGTTTGGGCCCAACGGGTCCAATTGGTCTAGTATAACAATAAAACAGTCTTGACTCTCGATGTGAAAAACCCATCAGGTGGACGATACAAAACACAGTCAGCAGAATCCCCAGCACCCTCCTGTCAACTGATGGGCTGTAACACACAGGAACCCGCGGAAAACCAATCAACTTGTTTCACGAGTATAAAGTGAGCATGACAGAGCTCTTATTCATCCAAGAGTCATTCACTCATCTGTGTTCACTTCGCATTTACTTTTATTATTCCTTTGCTGAGAAGAATCACTGTATTTGAAGTCACAGCAAATGGGATTAGCTGCAACATCTTTGGTACATTAACCATTCGGTACATGAATATTCTAAAAAAAATACACAAAGTGCTGCCGTAACTCAACGGGTCAGGCAGCATCTCTGGAGAACACGGATTGTTGACGTTTTGGGTCGGAACCCTTTGTCAGACTCTGAATATTCTGGAAATCTGAAGAAAGGTCTCAACACGAAAAGTCACCCATTCCTTCTCTCCAGAGAAGCTGCCTGCCCCGCTGAGTCACTCCAGCATTTTGTGTCTACCTTTGAATATTCTACATCGACTGTGGGGAGCAGTATAATAATAATAATAATATTCATTTATTGTCATTGCAACGAGTACAACGAAATTAAAAAATAGCCAATCCTGACGGTGCGTACAAACATATATGCAATAATGCAAAAACAAATAAATACAATTATATTAAATACAAGATTTTTTAACGGTGTTGCCTAGTGCAAAGGTAGTGTTCAGTTCTCGTATGGCCCTGGGGTAAAAACTGTTCTTAAGTCTGATTGGGATTGTTACAGCAAATTAAGCAATTTTCTCTTCTGTAATTAGAATTTATTGTTTTGCAGTGTTCAAAGCTTTTCGATTGTCCAAATTCCAAATGTTTGCAGAACTGAAGATTTCCGTCTTATTGAAATATATGTCCATACAATCTGCACTGGAGCCAATGTGGAGAGAAACTGAAGCAGTTCTATAAAAGGAACATGCCTTTCACAGATGTGTCTTGTAAATTCTCAAAGGCATCGCAATCCTTTCAGATTTTACACATCAAAAGGGCAAGGAAGGCTCTTGTCATTGTGAAGTAATAAATTTAATCATAACTCGGGTGTGGAAAATGCCGGCACATATTGGGGAGGCCGAGATCTTGTAATAACCAGGGATGTGGTGGTATTGGGGAGAGCCTGGTGCCCTTTCCACACCGGTACGCTTGACAGAAGACTTCACAAAGATCAGGGAAAGTCACGCCCTGTATTCCAGAAGAACGTGAAAGATGAAAGCAACTGAAGGTGGAATCAAGAGGAGAGGAAGGAGATCAAAGTGAGCAGGACAAAGGAAGCACTGGGAACATGGGCCTGGAATGGATTATTGTGAGTTCGAGAGATGAGGCCGTGGGGATATGTTTAGATCAAGACATCCTTAAAGTTATGTTTTGAGGGGGGAGGAATGAATGAAGTTTGATGAGGGAATGTGACTACACGTGGGATAAAATGTAGATGGGGGACTCATGGTTATCAACTATGGTTGTAAACCTTTCATTGTAATAACATGTCCCACATCTTGGGACTCTTTGGTGAGTAGAGCAGGTCAACTCCCAATGGGGTGAGTTCCTATCTCAGTTTCCCAATTAAAGTTGCCAATACAATGACATCAGTAATTACAAATGTTCGCTAAAAACTAGATATATTAGCCTTTCATTCAACTCATTTGAATTTGTTCAGAGACATATAATATAAGAACTTGTGGGAAAATAACTGCAAATGCTGGTTCAAATTGAAGGTAGACAAAAAATGCTGGAGTCACTCAGCGGGTCAGGCAGCATCTCACGAGAGAAGGGATGGGTGATGTCACCCACTCCTTCTCTCCTGAGATGCTGCCTGACCCGCTGAGTTACTCCAGCATTTTGGGTCTACCTAATATAAGAACTTGCTCTGCTTTACTTCTGTGGAGAAGCAGGCTGCCCAACCCGCTGAATGTTTCCAGCATTTCATCGTGTTTCTTTCAGATTTGTGGCCTCAGTAATGTTTTGCCTTCATTCCATGTCAGATTGCTGGCTGCCCTGGTGCTGGTGAGAAATATGGGTGATTTAATTTGTGAATCATTTACTCAGTGAGCAGTGCTGAACTTCATAGCAGCTTCTAGTTTAAGGAGGCCCCTTGCTTTGTGAAACCTCATGAGTTTTACCCGTATCGTTGCCCAGAGCTCTAAAATCCATCAAGGTCACAGGTCTCAGAGAGCTGCATCCTTTAAATAACGATGAGGCTGGGAAAGCAACTGGACAAGGAGGACGCGGGCAGGACTTGACCTCATTTATAATGAAGTGCTGAAGATGCCCTGGGCTGAGCTTCTGGGGCAGAAGACTTTCCTTTGATGAGCGCAGGGGGTCAAGTTGTACGGATGAAGGGAACAGAAGGAATGTGCACAACCTGAAGCTGGGAAACGCGGCACTGAGTTGGGATTAACCTCTTGCTCCTTCAACCTTGGTGTCACGGGCTGGGCAAACGTTTCATGCAGTTGGAGGTGACCAGGGAAAGGATGTTTCTAATTTTCCAGCTGGCAGCATTTCTCAACAGGTAAACCTTTCCAATAGGAACAGTCGTCCACAAAACCGGACTTGGGTGGGGAGGAGAGACACGTGTTTACTTACTTATTTCACAAGTACCTGTAAGTGATAGCCATAATCTGTCTGTGGAATGACACCGGGGGGGTTTATCGAATTACCTGTGAAAACAGCGGAGACCAGTTCGGTTTCCTCCCACACTCCAAAGACGTGCAGGTATGTAGGTTAATTGGCTGGGTAAATGTAAAAATTGTCCCTAGTGGGTGTAGGATAGTGTTAATGTTACGGGGATCGCTGGGCGGCACGGACTTGGTGGGCCGAAAAGGCCTGTTTCCGGCTGTATATATATGATATGATATGATATATCATCCGCAGAAGCGTAAAAGCGCATTTTCTCTCACTGATCCAAGCAAAGTGCCACTGAAGGATCACCAGATAGAACATGCTATGGAAATACTAGATGAAGTCTTTTAACGGGTTAGCCTGGCAGGATGGTAAAGTAATGCAGGAGGAATTGGACAAACAGGTGAATCGAGTGATACACTAAGAAGAAGGTTTAAAGCAAGGAAGACAACAGCAATATAATTTAGTGGCAAGAATGTGAAGTGTGAATATGAACTTAAAATAAGGACATTTTAAATGGGGTGCAGTAATAAATAGAATACAGTGGCATAGAGGCAAAGCTGCTGCCTCACTGCACTAGAGACCCGGGTTTGATCACTATAGGTGCTATCTGTGTGGAGTTTGTACATTCTCGCTGTGACCGCGTGGTTTTACTTCAGGTGCTCTGGGTTCCATCCACATCCCAAAGACGTGCAGGTTTGTAGATTAATTGGCTTCTGTAAAGTGCCTCAAATATGTAGGATGTGAGGCTGGGATAACATTGAACCGGTGTATGGGTGATTGTTGCTCTGCGCGGACTCGGTAGGGCCGAAGGGCCTGTTTCCACGCTGTATCATAAACTGAACTAAAGAGCAAAAGGCTTTTGCATGAAAAAAACAGCATTAACTGAGTTGTTTGTTAACAAAGCATTTTTGCATTTATAAAGAGTTGTATAGTATGCAAATACAAAGAATGTTTGCTAAAACTTTATAAAACATGTTCAGTCTCAAAGGTTCTGGCCACTTCTTAAAGTCTTTGAAAACGAGGAGAAACACCTAACTAAAGTGATACCAGGAATGATGAGTTTCAGTCGTTTGATGAGACTGGCGAAGCAGAGAAGATTAATAGACAATGTGATTGGGGTTCAGAATCATGAATGGTTTTGATGGCGTGACTAAAGAGAAGCTGTTTGCAGTGACAGAGGGGTCAGTTACCAGAAGGACATTGATTTAAGCAAGAAGTGCAGAGGTGATATGAGAAACAGTGTTTGCTCATTCACCTTTCATGCAGGGTCTGATAGGGGGATGGGAGTAAAATTCAACAGAGAATTTGCTAGATGCTTAAAGTGAAGTCAATTGCAGTCTTTAGGGAGAAAGCAAAGAATCAGCAGAAATAATTTACTGATTAATCTCTTATTTGCTGCATCCTTTAACAACCTTATGTCAAATGTATATTTGAGGAATCAAATATGAATGACATACTTTGATCATTGAAAATAATTATTTTCCACTTTCCCTAGTTGACATTCTGCTGCGTATAGATTTGCTAACATTGATGCAATAAGGATGATTACATTCATGGTTCAATGGTAAATCCTGAGGACATACTAAATATATTCTAACCAAGTTGCCGGTGATTCAGGTTCCCCACCCTGTGCTCCACCTTAATTTGTACCTATTTCTCCCCTCCCCTTCGGCCTACATTTCTTTCTCTAACTTCACAATTTGAAACTTTTCAATCCATTTGTCCCACAGCTTCTGGCTTTTCATCTCAGGTCTTTTTCCAACCAACTTCCTATTGAAGAATCCTCACCTGCATCAACCCATTACCTGCCAGGCTTTGTCCTGTACCTCCTCTCTTCCACCCCCCAAAATCAGACCGAAGAAGGCTCCCGACCCGAAATGTAACCTATCCATGTTCTCCAGAGATACCGCCAGTCTCGCTGAATTGCTCCAGCATTTTGTGTGTTTGTTTGTAAACCCAGCATCTACAGTTCCTTGTTTCTACATTCAGTTAACTCAGGTTGGGGTAAAACACTGGTTTTGCCACCACTTTAACACCCGAGTGCAGTGCATACAAGTATTACTATGTGGGAGGAAGGAGTTTTGATCGTGGTCTTCGATTCCTTGTTATGAGTGGGAGCATATTATAACCTGTTTTACCAGGGCAAGTAAGTAAGGCAACTGTCTTAACAGGTCTACTTTAAGCAAATGCATTAAGGCCACAAGCAACCTAGTGGGATGATTTGGTGGGGAAAAAACTTCATTTGAATTGATCTGTTGTGTGGTTCATCCTGATGCTGCTCATCCTGATGTGTGTAATTGTACTGGCACTGGTTGAAAGTGAGTGAGTTGGCTGATAGTTGGAACGTTATCAGTGTGCCGCAAGAAGCCTTCGTCTTCTGTAATTGAGTCATCTCTGGCTATGGTTGCAGTCTGCACCCAAAGGCTAAAGGCCATAAATCCAGGCCCAGACTTCAAGACACCGATATTGAAATACTTGACGTCCGACCATGGCTGTGGCAACAATTGGGGTCAAGTCCAAGTGTGTCATCGTTCTGAGGAATTTGTAAACGTAATTTACTCGTGTGGAAATCCTGATGTTAACCACTTTCAAAACCTGTCAGAGCCACAACCAGTCATTCTGGCGCCATCTTCATTACTGATGTGTTGGCATGTAGATCTTTGACAACCAAACTTCAGGAGTCCGAAGAAGCTTGTTGGGTTTGTGTAGAAAGTGACTCCAGAATTTCCATTTAACTCACGTACTTTTGTTAAATTCAGCAAAGAGTGGGGAATGGTGTTTAAGGGACTAACAGGTAGGCACATGGATATGCAGGGAATGAAGACAATAGACAATAGACAATAGGTGCAGGAGGAGGCCATTCGGCCCTTCGAGCCAGCACCGCCATTCAATGTGATCATGGCTGATCATTCTCAATCAGTACCCCGTTCCTGCCTTCCCCCATACCCCCTGACTCCGCTATCGTTAAGAGCTCTATCTAGCTCTCTCTTGAATGCATTCAGAAAATTGGCCTCCACTGCCTTCTGAGGCAGAGAATTCCACAGATTCACAACTCTCTGACTGAAAAAGTGTTTTCTCATCTCAGTTCTAAATGGCCTACCCCTTATTGTTAAACTGTGGCCCCTTGTTCTGGACTCCCCCAACATTGGGAACATGTTTCCTGCCTCTAACGTGTCCAATGTATAATTCTATACGTTTCGATAAGATCTCCTCTCATCCTTCTAAATTCCAGTGTATACAAGCCTAGTCGCTCCAGTCTTTCAACATATGACAGTCCCGCCATTCCAGGAATTAACCTAGTAAACCTATGCTGCACGCCCTCAATAGCAAGAATATCCTTCCTCAAATTTGGAGACCAAAACTGCATACAGTACTCCAGGAAGAGATATGGATCATGTGCAGTCAGAGGAGATTAGTTTAACTAGGTGTCATGTTCAGCATGGACATTGTGAAGATGGCGCCAGAATGACTGGTTGTGGCTCTGACAGGTTTTGAAAGTGGTTAACATCAGGATTTGCACACTCCTGATGTACTGTTCTGTGTAGGAAGGAAGTGCAGATGCTGGTTTAAACCGAAGATAGACACAAAAAAACTGGAATAACTCAGCGGGTCAGGCAGCATCTCTGGAGAGAAGGAATGGGTGACGTTTCGGGTCGAGACCCTTTTTTATTGTCTCGACCCGAAACGTCACCCATTCCTTCTCTCCAGAGCTGCTGCCTGTCCCGCTGAGTTACACCACCTTTTTGTGCCTGTACTGTTCGATGATCCACTCCATCAGTCTGAAAAAGGGTCCCGACCAGAAACGTCGCTTGTCCATTTCCATGTTTCTGTGCTGTGCTGCTCTATCTTCCCTGTTCTATGAGCAATTGGGGTCCTCACAGCAGGCTGGGGATCAAGCACTCGGTGGCACTCATTGAGTTCAAGATACACTGGCTGAAGATGACTACACACCAGTACATGATGCCAGAATCCTCTCTCTTCAGGAAATTATTTCTACATAAACACTGCAGAAAAAATCACCTCGTGAGATCTCAGCTTTTTGGAAAGTAACACGGGTAGCAGAGGTTTGGCATGTTCATATTCATGTCCTTGGTCTTCAGGGGAATAAAAGCTTTGTTCAGCAGGGGAAATCAAGTGGGAACTTAATGGGTGGTCACCCATTGTCACACAGCTTGCTGCTCTAAAAAACGGAACTGTATCCGACCCTCAGCATTCAGCATCAGGGTAACCAATCAAACCAAAATAGTGATCTTTTAACATTAAACAGTTGGATTTTATCCCATAAGTTTCGTATCAACTTGTCCAAATAAGTCAAACTGGAAAATGGATTACATTAAGCATTAGATTTTTTTTAATGCAGTTTAATTTCACCATCACAGAACTGAAGCAGCAACTTGGCATGGATCCCATGGAAGAGGGAACGAGTACGTGCAATTAATTAGCCCTGGAATCCATCTGAAGTGTACAGGGTGTCATTCTGTGGCATGACATTTTCTAGTCTGGGACCCTTGCCTTTTTTTTTGAAGTGCAGCCCTGGGTGTGCTGGGATCTACCCTTTGAATGTAGGCTTCAGCCGCTGCCAGAGTAGAGGAGAGGAGAGGAGAGGAAGGGATGGACGGCCCTCTCACCGGCAGCTGTTAGACGTTATAAAGGATTACAAGTTTTCACGGTCTCAGATCTATTCTGATTCAATTCATCAACAGGCTGGCAGGGAAGCATATTGAATAGTACTCGCCTCCAGAGTTAGTTTAAGCACACCACTGCTGAAGGGCCTGTGAACAGAAATGTACAAGTATTTCTTGGTATACTTGGTGTACTCTTCTTGGAGTGAAGGTGTGAAGGAGAGATATCGGAGGTCCTTCCTTCCCGCTGCTGTGAGACTGCACAACCACCGCCACTCCCAGCAGACCAGTCAACAATAACAACTAAGAACACACGGAAACTGATGACAAGTTATGTAACTTTTATTTATAATGAATGATCTCTTGCTCTCTTGCTATCCACTTTGCTGCTGTGACACTGCAAATTTCCCCGGTGTGGGACGAATAAAGGAATATATTATTATTATTATTATTATTAGTTAACAGTAACAGTTAAAAAAAACACAGTAAATGATGACAATTATCCTTATCTTTATTTTTATTTATAATGAATAAACGTCCACTTTGCTGCTGTAACACTGCAAATTTCCCCGGTGTGGGACATATAAAGGAATATATTATTATTATATTATTATTATTATTGAAAAGATTCTGACAAAGATCCAGGTGATGTTTGCTGTCAGAATAGAGAACGATAGTACAAAGTATAACAACATTTCTAACATTTAAAAGACATTTGGACAAATACATGGATAAGAAAGGTTTAGAGGGATATGGGCCAAACTATGCGTGGGACTAGGAAAGATGGGGCATCTTGGTCGGCATGGGAAATTGGGGCAAAATGGCCTTTTTGCATGATGTATGACTCTATGACTAAGTCTGGCAACTTGGCTAATATGTTGTTTCAGTTCCTGGATACGGTGTGAAAAATACAACTGCTTTCATTCCCACAAGAAGGAGTCCATTCAGCTCAAAGTTCCATGCCAGCTCTCTGCAGAACAATTCCATCAATCCCATTCCCCGTCTCTAAAGCCCTCCTTCACATGCCTAATGACTCCCCTTTGACTTACCCGCCTTGTACCTACATTAATTTTGTCACCAACTAACCAACCAGCATCTCTCGACGAGGTGGGGGGAAACTGGATAACCCGGGGAACCCTATGCAGTCACGTGAGGAATGTGCAAACTCTGCATAGAAAGCATCTAGTCGGCGTCAACACGGATTCTTGGAGCAGTGAGGTAGAGACACCAACTACTACACCAACCCACACCCCCGGTGCTTCAAGACAATGTTAGTCACAGTGAAACGGTCCCCAAGAGAGATTAGTGAACTGTATTAAATGGTACTCACAAAGATAAGGGGAAACAATGACCATACCGATGAGCCAACTAACAGTGAATGGTTATTTGTAATATACAATAATATATTTAATTGCTTTAAATAAATCTATTTTTCTGTAAATCTTTAAAAACACAAAGCCAATAATTTACTTAAATCCCACCGTTCAATAGTAATTACAATGAACTGAAATAACCATTTAATCAGATGGTTAACTACTCTTTGACTCTGCTTAAACAAGCTTTTCCATGTGGATTTGGAGATGCAATGGATAAATATATAATGATCAGTGTGAAGAAAGGCATAAAGCCTGAAACATCATCTGTCCACTTCCTCCACAGATGCTGCCTGATCTGTTGAGTTCCTCCAGCACTTTGCGTTTCGCTTAAGATTCCAGCATCTGCTGTTCCTTGTGCCTGCATAAATATACTATCCCTCTTTTAAGCTTAGAGAATTTTACAACTAAATTATCCATTTGCTGGAACTGATCAATGTAGCTGATGTGATACTTGGGGTATTTTACAGAGGGCGAATTAACCTACAAACCCCCACGTCTTTGAGATGTGGGACGAAACCGGAGCACCCGGAGGAAACCCACGCGGTCACAGGGAAGAACGTGCAAACTCCACACAGAGCTTCAGGTCAGGGCCCTTCTTCATGACATCCACACGCTCTACACGAGGAGTATTCATTGCGAGGTCAAGCCATGTCTCGTTGCTCTGCTCCTGGACCGGTCAGGAGCCGTGGGCAATGGACTGGGTCCAGCAAGTAGTGACTCGTAGATCAATCCCAGAAATAAAGCCGTGCCCTTTCACCTTCTCTCAGTCCACCAGCTCTGCTGAGCAAAGGTCACTGTTACATTTAGGCTGATCTAAAGGAGATGTGGTTCAGTTTGAGTTGCTAGTCACGGTTCGGGAAGCTTAATGCAGAATATTAGAACAAGTATGTATAGTGGTTGCAACACTGCACAATTCTATTTCATCATATTATAGAGAGTTTTTATAATAACAAATTCCAGACTAACAAAAGACAAATATTTTAATCACATGCTGATTCACTGGTGCTGAGGTATATCCTGGGGGTAGAACACAGTTCACACAGTTTGCAGTTTGGATTTGCTGACTCAGCAAACCTGTCAAGGAGTGGCATCTCCAAGTTGTTAATGTAGGTGTAGTCTACGGTGCCACATTCAAACGATCTGTCCATGGACTCTTGATTAGTTTACTTTATTTAGTGTAGAGATACAGCGTGGAAACAGGCCCTTTGGCCCACCGAGTCCACGCCAACCAGCGATCCCTGCACATTAATGGTATCCGACACACACTAAGCACAATTTACAATTTTGCCAAACCAATTAACCTACAAACCTGTACGTCTTTGGAGTGTGGGAGGAAATCGGAGATCCCGATGAATGCACACATACACACACAGGTCACGGGGAGAACGTACAAACTCCTTACAGACAACACCCACAGTCGGGATCGAATCCAGGTCTCTGGCGCTGTAAGGCAGTAACTCTACCGCTGTGCCCTGGTGCTGCCCTTTAGTAAGGGTGTCAGGGGTTATGGGGAGAAGGCAGTAGAATGGGGTTGAGAGGGAAAGATAAGTCAGCCATGATGGAGTAGATTTGATGGGCCGAAAGGCCCAATTCTGCTCCTAGAACTTATGAACTCTCAAAGCAGCTGCGACACTTTAGTGTGTGCAGTAATGAAATATTCCCACTGCTCTATGTTGGAAGTAATGTGTCATGAGGGACTAAGGGGTAAGTGTTTGCAATTTGTAATAAAATCCCCAACGCCTGCATTAAAATATGTTTAAGAACATGTGGGGATTTACCCCGTCTCACACACGCCCGCACGTGATCTTTGACCTCAATGCCATTTTCTGCACGACCCAGTTTCCTTCCATACTTTCCCAGGCATGGCCAACAAGTCAGTGTCGGGAATGTGCACAAGAAGTTACGATTTTATCATAGCTGGTGGAGAGAACATTCTCCCAACCTATATTATTCATTGGTTCATTATCCTTTCCCCACTTGCACAAATGAACAAAAAGTACGGGTGCTGTCTGTATGAAGTTTGTGTGTTCTCCCCGTGACCTGCGTGTGTTTTCTCTGGGTGCTCCAGTTTCCTCCCACACTCCAAATTTGCACAGGTTTGTACGCTAATTGGCTTTGGTAAATATTGTAAATTATCCCTGGTGTGTGTGGGGTATGTGTTAGTGTGTGGGGATCGCTGGTCGACATGGACTCGGTGGGCCGAAGGCTCTGTTTCCCTGCTGTATCTCTAAACTAAACTAAACTAAACTAAACTAAAATATCTTTTACGAAAAAGACACAAAGTGCTGGAGTAACTCAGCAAGTCAAGCAGTAATTCCAGAGAACATGGATAGGTGATGTGTTGGCTTGGGAACCTTCTTCAGACTTCCTTTACTATGTATAATATATTTTACCATAGTCCGACACAACATCGAGATATCTCAGGATTGCAGGTAATTCTGTCCCAATAAATGGGTCATTTTACCTCATAGACTGAACATAACGACCAGACAGACTGGCGGTGAATATGTCAAACATAGCATTCATGGGCCTGGATAAAGAGCCAATTACCCATGCAGGGGGTCAAAGGCAAGGAGCCACAGACTTTACGCAGTTGACAGAAGGATGAGAGGAAAGTTGCGGAAACTCCCTTTAATCAGCACAATGGGGCAGCAGGTGGGATCACAGTGGACTCAGTTCAGCCCTGACTTTTGGAGACCTCTTTGTGGAGTTTGCACGTTCTCTCTGTGACCGCGTGGGATTCCCATAAGTGTTTGGTTTCCTCCCCAAGGTATTCTGGATAGGAAGTAAATGGACCACAGGTGGGCAGGAGGGAATCGGGTTTGGACGTAATGTGCTTGTGAAAGAGAATGTAACAGTGAAATAAGTGGGGCATGGGATTGTTGGGCCCGCTTTAGGAACTGCCATAAACCCAATGGTCTGATGGTCTTTCTAATAATAATAATAATAATAATAATATATTATAATAATAATAATAATAATAATAATAATAATAATAATAATAATAATAATAATAATAATAATAATAATAATAATAATAATAATAATAATAATAATAATAATAATTATTATTATTATTATTATTATTATTATTATTATTATTATTATTATAATAATAAAATAATAATAATATGGGGAGATTTACTTTCACTTTAAAGGGGGTTGGGATCTGGAACTTAATGCCTGAAAAGCAAGGTTAGACATCACTGAAGTCTGAAGAAGGGTCCCAACCTGAAACATGGTCTGTTCATTTTTCCTCCACAGTGTGGCACAGTGGTGCAGCGGCTGAGATGGTGCCTTACAGCGCTTGCAGCGCCGAAGACCAAGGTTCGATCCCAACTACGGTTGCTGTCCGTACGGAGTTTGTACGTTCTCCCCGTGACCGCATAGGTTTTCCCCGAGATCTTCGGTTTCCTCTCACACTCCAAAGACGTGCAAATATGTAGGTAAATTGGCTCGGTAACTGTAAAAATGGTCCCTAGTGTGTGTAGGATAGTGTTAATATGCGGGGATCGCTGGTCGGCGCATAAGGGCCTTGTTCCACGCTGTATCTCTAAACTAAACTGAAAGATGCTGCCTGACGTGAGTTCCTCCAGCCCTTTGATTATTGCTCAAGGCTTAAAGTCAGCTGGTTACAGAAAGGTAAAGTCATGGGTAGAATTGAGCAAGGTCATGTACCTCAAAGTTGTGCAAGGGGTGAGGCGTGCAAGAGTACGAGGGGTGTGGATGGAGTAAATAGGAAGTGACTATATCGCTTAACAGACAGCAAAAGCAGGGAATTATAGGAAGGAACTGCATATGATGGTTTAAATGTTAGATAGACAAAAAATGCTGGAGTAGCTCAGCGGGGCAGGCAACATCTCTGGAGAGAAGGAATGGGTGACGTTTCAGGTCAAGACCCTGCTTCAGACAGATGATCAATCTGAAGAAGGGGCTCGACCCGAAACGTCATGCATTCCTTCTCTCCAGAGATGCTGCCTGTCCCACTGAATTACTCCAGAATTCTGTGTCTATCTAACATTTAAAGTAACAGGTTGATGGATCAGAGGGGAGGTAAAGAATGGATATTCCCCCAAAGGGTGGTAGGGATCTGGAAGATGACCTGGAAGGATATAGAGGCTAAGACCCTCCGGTCCTATCAAATGTATATGGATGCCCAGGAGACTGCCGACGCTGAACTCCTGAGCGAACAAACAAACTACTGGGGGATCCCAACAAGTCTATTTCCTCCGCAGGTTCTGCCAGATCTGCCTAGGTCCTCCAACACTTTGTGATTTGCACAAGTACATGGATGCCCACTTTAGAACCACATGCCTAGTCCTGCCAGGTCGGATTAGGCTGGATGGTTTGGTGCCCACTAGCACGGGTATGATGGGAGGAATGGCCTCCTTCTGTGTTGACCTTCCATTGACTGAAAGGAGATGATTAACTGCCTGTTTTCAGGTCCGAGCAAAGAAAGCAGGGAGGAGATTCAGCGGTGAATTCACCAGAGGTCTGGACATTGTTCTCCTTCATGCATGGATCTCCTTGTGTCAACTCTGCTGACGGGCCAGAAAGTGAGCATGGCACCGATTCAACTTGTACATCTGCAGTGCAGGGATCCCAACAGTGCAAGATGCCGAGTCCAGGCAGCGGACAGTCCAGGGTTCTGCCCAAGTCGACTGCCTGCCCTTCTTCCGGGCCGACGTCCATGCCCGCAAGTCCCTGGAGAGGGAGAGGGTAGTGTCCACAGGGACTCTGGAGGCTTTCTATGAACGCTAGTTGCCGTAGGGGGTCGAGTGTATTGTGGATAAGGATGACAACGTTGCAATTTAATGTGTGGGAAGTAACTGCAGACGCTGGTTTACACTGAAGATTGACATAAAAAAGGTGGAGTAACTCAGGGGGACGGGCAGCATCTCTGGAGAGAAGGAGTGGGTCAAGACCCTTCTTCGGACTGAATTGTAATTGAACTCAGAATCAGTTGTGAATGGATGAGTGTTTGATTGTTGTTTGCAAACTGCCAATGACAGTTTTGATATTTTCAGCACTCTGTGATTAATGGAATAAAAGCTCCTTGTTCAGGAAAGAAAATAGTGTAAGTTGCAGAGAACACGTCCTACACCTCCCTGGCACGCTCCCTCGGCTTGCCTGCAGTCCATCTGTCTTTTGTGTTTTTTGTTGTTTTTGTCTGAATTGTAGTTTTAATATGGTGTGGGGTTTGTATGTTATGTTTGGGGGGGGGGGGGGGGGGGATGGAACGGGAACTGTAAAATTCTCTCTCCCGAACGGAGATGCGACCTTTGTTTCTGTGTCGTGTCCCCGTTCCCGCTGCGGCCTACCATCGGCCATGCACCTGGGACCACCTGGGGCTCTGGTTCGCACAGCCCGCGGCCCGGACTCACCACCTGCGGCGCTGGCTGCCTGCGGATGCTGCGGGAGCGGCTGCGACTCGTCTCCGGAGGCTCCGGCCGCATGGACGTCGGAAGCCCGCAGGCCCCTGGGTGGGGGCCGACATCGGGACCTCCGGCAGCTGCAGAGGCAGCGTGTTCGCCCGCCCCGAATCGCGGGGCTTGGGTCGGCCCGCCGCGGACCTTTCACCGTCCGGCGCGGCCTGGAATAGGCCGCGGGATTTTCACCGCCCAGCGGGGGCTTCAATGTCGGGAGCCCCGACCGCCCCGACGTGGTAACGACAACAGCCTGACCGCGGGAGAAGACGGCAGGGGAAGAGAAAATACATTTTGGCCTTCCATCACAGTGAGGAGGGGACTGGAGGAGACTCACTGTGATGGATGTTTCTTTTTGTTTGGTGTTAGTTTGTGATTGTATGTGTTATTGCATTTTTATTGATTATTCTTATTGGTCTTATTGTTCAACTGCGGGTAATGTTTCATTTCACTACACATTTATGTGTATGTGACAAATAAACGACTATTGACTATTGACTATTGACAGGACGTGCCTTGGTCTGACTCTGGTACTCTATAAATCCTTGCACAGGTCGATTTGCCCTCTGGGAGAATGCACTCCCCCCCCCCCCCCCACCTCCCATTGTTGGAGCATCCCTGGCCTACGCCGTAGGCTTGTAAAGTCTGGGTTCAGGAGCAGAGAGGGAAGGTACAATCAACATGTGAAATTCAATCCCCAAAACCCTGAACCCAAATTTCCTGATCCAGCTCACAAAGAAAAAAGTTTTGGTTCTACTGCTAATGAATTACTTTACAGAATTTTAAAATAGCATCAGAGAAACATAGAAACCGAAAATAGGTGTGGGAATAGTCCATTCAGCCCTTCGAGCCAGCACTGCCATTCAACATGATCATGGCTGATGATACAAAATCAGTACCCCATTCCAGCTTTTTCCCCAGATCCCTTGATTCCTTTAGATTCCGAAGAGCTAAATCTAGCCCTCTTTTGAAAACATCCAGTGAATTGGCCTCCACTGCCTTCTGGGGCAAATTCCACAGATTCACAACTCTCTGGGTGAAAAAGTTTTTCCTCACCTCAATCTTAAATGGCCTACCCCTTATTCCTAAGCTGTGACCCCTGGTTCTGGACCCCCCCCCAACATCGGGAACATTTTTCCTGCATCTAGCCTGTCCAATCCTTTAAGAATTTAATATGTTTCTGTAAGATCCCTTCCCATCCTTCTGGAATCTGGAATATCATTTTATTACCTGGAAAATAGCACACAGGAACCTCCATTGAAGATCTATGATCTTGGGATCGTATTTTGGGTTTTGATTCCATATGCCCTTACATAGTTGAGTATTGCAATGGGTTGTGACAAGCATGCGAGTATAGAAAGGTTAATTCAGTGAGAATTTGTAGATGGAATAGAGCATTATGAAACCATCAGCATACTAACTAACTATGAGCTATTCATGAGCTATTCATGAGCTAACTATGAAGGGAAGGCCCACATTTCCCTCCACAGTTCATTCCCTCCACATTCAACTCATCACATCTACGCTGACGGATCCCTGAGCCAACTCTCCAGCGCCACTTCCCCCCTGAGTTTCCCCTTAGTCTGTATTTTCCCTCAAGCTCACTGGCTTCCCCAGTTCTCCTGCCACCACCTGCCCCCATTCACCAACTAACCTGACAACCAGCATGTCTGGAAGCAAACAGGGGCTCCTCATGGGGGGGAAGGCCCACACTGTCACTGGGGGGGGACAGCAAACTCCACACAGACCGTGCCAGATGTCAACATCAGACCTGGGCTGCTGACATGTATCAGTGTCATGCATCCAGTGACACCGATGAAGATGGTTGGGCCTCTCGTGGGTTACACTAAAGCTGGAATTAGCAAATTAGTTGGAAATTAGTTCAGTTTATTGTCACATGTACCGAGGTATAGTGAAAAGCTTTTGTTGCACGCTAACCAGTCAGCAGTAAGACTACACATGATTACAATCGAACCGTCTACAGTCCACAGATACATGATGAAGGGAATAACGTTTCGTGCAAGATAAAGTTCAGCAAAGTCCGATTAAAGATAGTCTGAGGCATTCAGTGTAGTAGATGGTAGGTCAGGACCATCTCTCTGGTTGTTGGTAGGATGGTTCAGTTGCCTGATAACAGCTGGGAAGAAACTGTCCCAGAATCTTGAGATGTGCGCTTTCTGTACACATCTGTACCTCTTGCCCGATGGGCGACGGGAGAACAAGGAGTGACCAGGGTGAGTGAGACTGGTCCTTGATTATGCTGGTGGTCTTGCTGAGGCAGCGTGAGGTGTAGATTGAGTCAAATGGAAGGGAGGTTGTTTTGTGTGATGGTCTGGGCTGCGTGCACAATTCTCTGCAATTTCTTGCTCAGCTCCCAGCCGCATGTGGCCTGGGTGTTAACTGTTGTGAAATGCACTTTAACATAGAGTGTCTCTGATTAATACTTCAATACTGTTAACATTAATTAAAAATTATTTTAAAATTAAAAAATTAAAAATAAACTATTTTAATTGAAACACATTAAATCCCTTTCAAAATTACGTTAAATAAAGGGAGTGAGGCACTAATTCCTCTCCCAGGGTTTGTGACCTGATTTAAACAAGGCGTTGTTGCTCCAAGACAGTGCTTTCTGCTGGGGTCAGATGGGAAGTGCATCTGGATAATTTCTTTGGGGAGATTCCCACAGCAACACAATGCAGTCAGGTGTGTTGGCATCTGGCTTTCACAATGCCACTGACCACCTCGTCTTACTGTCCAATAGCCAGCGAATGCAAGCCGAGCCCGTTGCTACCAGTCAATGAGATCTGCCCCCACAGAGTCAGCCCTGAAACACAAAGCAGGTGACCAGTGTGGTCTGGGCACTGGAAGTGAAAGGTGTGAATTAATCGCATATATCACCATTCCTGCACACCTTTGGAGGTTATTAAATTTAGCTCCAAAGTCAGAGTCATACCTCAGTGATCACGATCTGCTGCATTGTAACAGTGCTGGCTCCACATATTCCCTGTAATTGCTTTTTATGGCTTCAGTCTCATTATAAATATAACAATATATCAACTGCCTGGCAAACGAACTCTGTACTTCTAATGCGCACTCTCAAATCCTAAACTTTTGGGGGGGATTTCAGCATGGAAATAGACAATAAAATGGAGGAACAACAATATTCTCCCCATATGATCTGTAATTCTCAGTTTTGCATTGACAGTGGCGTTTACCTTGAGCAATAGACATCTCTCTTCCACTGACTATATATAGTTGTGTCTAAACCCATGCAAAGACAAAAAATCAAGTCTCATGAACTCATAAGATCAGGCTCGTTGTTTACTTCTTCTGAAACCAAACACAGGTTTACCCTTTTATCCTGCAGGGGTGCATGAAGTAATAATTTCCAGGTCACGTTTATGAAACAAGATGCTAGTAGCTGCTCTCTTATAAATGGTCAAGTTTCACGAAAAGTCAAAGAAAAACAAAAACAACATCTGGAAACAGAGACCTGCCTCTGCAAATTAGGAATATTTATTAAATAGACTCTCATCGGGAGATTAGTAGTGAGGTAATTCAGCTGATTTTACCACGGGGCAGAATAAAATCATGTTCAGAAAGAAACAGTGATGAATGCAATAAACAAATCCAGACTGAGTTTCAGCTCACGGTATATTTACCCATCGTAGGAACAATTGAAGTGTGTGTGTGTAATCTGACCCAGGTTACCATGGAGACGTTTAACTCTGGGCATTAACATGTGGATTGACCCGACATGGGCCCAGACATAGATGTCATCACAAGAAGGCTGCCAGCACCTCTACTTCCTTTGAAGTCTCCATGCTTCACCAAACACAGATGTATTGCAGAATGTATCCTGGCCTGTTGCTTCATGGCCTGGTCCGGTAATCCCAGTGGGACGGGAGTGCAAGAGGCTGCACATTGATGCCATCATAAAGAAACCCCATCAACCCCTCTACTTCCATAGAAGACCGAGGAGATTGAGTATGTCGATGAATATCCGATTAACTAAACTAACTCCTGGGCTTCTACAGGTGTACAGTAGAGACCTGAAACGTCACCCATTCCTTCTCTCTTGAGATGCTGCCTGACCTGCTGAGTTACTCCAGCATTTTGTCAATAAATACCTTCGATTTGTACCAGCATCTGCAGTTATTTTCTTACATACTGACTGGTTGCATCATGACCTGGAATGGAAATTCCAGTGGACAGGAATGCAAGAGGCTGCAGAGATTAGTGGGCAGCACAGTGACACAACCATAGAGTTGCTGCCTTCCAGCGCCAAAAACCAGGGTTCCATCCTGCCTACGGGTGCTGTCTGTATGGAGTTTGTCCATTCTCCCCGTGACCTGTGTGGGTTTTCTCCGGTTTCCTCTCATACTCCAAAGACTTACAGGTCTGCAGGCTAATTGGTTTGGTAAAATTGTAAATTGTCCCTTGCGTGTGTAGGATAACGACAGTGTTCGACGCGGACTCGACAGGCTGAAGGACTTGTTTCCGCACTGTATCTCTAAACTAAAAAAAATTGGTGGACTCAGCCCGGTCCAACGTGGGCACAATCCTCCCTCCTTGAGCTGCTGCCTCATGAAGGCAGTATCGATAATCAGAGGTCGCCAGCACTTGGGCCACACCCTCTTCTCACTGCTGCAATCGGGCAGGGCGTACTGTACAGGAGCCTGACGTTTCACACCACCAGGTTCAGGAACAGCTACATTTCTGCACCCATCAGGTTGTTGAACCAACCTTGCACAGCCCGCATCCCAATTCAGCAAATGAACACTCTGGACACCTATTTTAGGTGTTAAACTGTTCAAGATCCGGTCGTAAGCTGCACCAGCCATTTAGCCTGTCTGCCTTTATGCCATGGAGCCCATCAAGGGCTAGAACACACTTTGTTCACATGACAGTATTTATAAGGCCAATTTGAAATTGCTTAATTCGTTCACTGCTCTTAAAGGGGAAAGCACACAAGGAGTTTTACCTCAATAATGTCAGAACAAATTTGTCTGATGGTATAGTTTCCGATGTCTCAGCCAACATTTATACTTAATACAATCTAAACCAATCTTGTGCATTTGTACATCTGCGGCAATTATGTCCAATTCACATCCAATTCAAATGCTTGCTTTTTACCTGTTAATGGGATGTATTTTCATTTAGTTTAGAGGTACAGCTCTTTGGGCTACCACGTCCACGCCAACCATCGATCACTAGCACAGTCACTGGTATCACAAGATGCTGGAGTAACTCAGCGGGTCAGGCAGCATCTCCGGAGAGAAGGAATGGGTGACGTCTCGGGTCGATATCCTTCTTCAGACTGACGAAGGGTTTCGATCCGAAACGTCACCCATTCCTTCTCTCCTGGGATGCTGCCTGACCCGCTGAGTTACTCCAACATTTTGTGATAACTTCGATTTGTACCAGCATCTGCAGTTATTTTCCTACACAGCACAGTCACTGGCGATTATTATCCATTCCTAACTGGATCTGAGGAGTGAAAAGTGGCTATATCTAACACATGGTAAGTGAACATTCAGAGGGGCAGACAGCTCCACTGTGATGCCACTTTAGTGACCTAGCAGGGAACTTTTCAAACGGATTTTTGAAGCTAAGTGTGAACTTAGGAAATGCAGGTAAAACTGTTTATTTAAAGACACACAGAGCTGGAAGATAATGTGACCATGCAGTAACGTGTTTAGTTTCTGTTTCCTTCTCTGATCTTAGACAATAGACAATAGACAAGAGGTGCAGGAGTAGGCCATTCAGCCCTTCGAGCCAGCACCGCCATTCAATGCGATCATGGCTGATCACTCTCAATCAGTACCCCGTTCCTGCCTTCTCCCCATACCCCCTCACTCCGCTATCCTTAAGAGCTCTATCCAGCTCTCTCTTGAAAGCATCCAACGAACTGGCCTCCACTGCCTTCTGAGGCAGAGAATTCCACACCTTCACCACCCTCTGACTGAAAAAGTTCTTCCTCATCTCCGTTCTAAATGGCCTACCCCTTATTCTTAAACTGTGGCCCCTTGTTCTGGACTCCCCCAACATTGGGAACATGTTATCTGCCTCTAATGTGTCCAATCCCCTAATTATCTTATATGTTTCAATAAGATCCCCCCTCATCCTTCTAAATTCCAGTGTATACAAGCCCAATCGCTCCAGCCTTTCAACATACGACAGTCCCGCCATTCCGGGAATTAACCTAGTGAACCTACGCTGCACGCCCTCCATAGCAAGAATATCCTTCCTCAAATTTGGAGACCAAAACTGCACACAGTACTCCAGGTGCGGTCTCACCAGGGCCCGGCACAACTGTAGAAGGACCTCTTTGCTCCTATACTCAACTCCTCTTGTTACGAAGGCCAACATTCCATTGGCTTTCTTCACTGCCTGCTGTACCTGCATGCTTCCTTTCATTGACTGATGCACTAGGACACCCAGATCTCGTTGAACTCCCCCTCCTCCTAACTTGACACCATTCAGATGATAATCTTCTGTGCTCTTGCAGTCCACAAGACTTGTACATCCTCAGAGATTCAGCAGCCAACGGGTGCACCTGCCTGGATTAATCTGCAAAAGACTGGCAAAGTTAAGAGCAGTCACAATGAACTGCAGATGCTGGTTTACCAAAAAAGGACACAATGTGCTGGAGTAACTCAGCAGGTCAGGCAGTGTCTCTGGAGAACGTGGACGGGTGATGTTACGGGTCAGAATGTTTAGATTGTTTGCGAGATGAAAAATTACTCAGCATCCTTCCAGAATACTGATGCAACCCAAAACCTTTTCCATCAAAACATCGTTGCATGAAAATGGTTAAAATATCAAACAGTATGAACTCCCCTCAAGAGGGCAATGAACAAATTTGTTGATGGAGCGCTGAGATAGATCTTTCTTACAGACGCACAAAATTATGACGGAAAGGGCGCAGAAGATATTCGCCAGATGTTAGCTGGGCTTGTGGGCTTGAATTACAGGGAAAGGTTGGATAGGCTGGGACTTGTGTCTTTTGAGCATCAGAGGCTGAGAGGTGACCTTAAAGAGGTGTACAAGATAATGAGGGGTATGGATAAAGTAAATACTCACAGTCTTTTCCCAGGGAAGAAAGTTCTAAAGCTCAAGGGTATAGGCTTAACGTGAGAGGGAAGAGATTTAATAGGGACCTTGAGGGCAAATTTTTCATTCAGACGTTAGTTTTATCTGGATTAAGTAACATAAAAACATAGAAACATAGAAAATAGGTGCAGGAGTAGGCCATTCGGCCCTTCGAGCCAGCACCTTCATTCAATACGATCATGGCTGATCTCCAGAATCAGTACCCCGTTCCTGCTTTCTCCCCATATCCCTTAGCCATTAGCCCTAAGAGCTATATCTAACTCTCTCTTGAAAACATCCAGTGAGTTGGCCTCCACTGCCTTCTGTGGCAGAGAATTCCACAGATTCACAACTCTCTGGCTGAAAAAGTTTCCTCTTCTCAGTCCTAAATGGCCTACCCCTTATTCTTAAACTGTGACCCCTGGTTCTGGACTCCCCCAACATGGAAACATTTTTCCTGCATCTGGCCTGTCCAATCCCTTAAGAATTTTACATGTTTCTATGATCCCCTCTCATCCTTCTAAATTCCAGAGAATATAAGCTCAGACAATCGACTCTTTCATCATATGTCAGTCCCGCCATACCGGGAATTAAGGTGCCAGGGGATGCTATAGAACTGGAACAACTATGACTTTTAAAAATACATTTTGGATAGAGATATAGATAGGAAGGCTTTAGAGGAATATTGGCAAATGCAAGCAAATGGGACTAGCCCAATATTCAACTAGGTTGGTATGGACAACATGGGTTGAAAGGACTGTTTCTGTGCTGTTTCTGTACAGCTCTATGACTCTAATAGTTGTTATTTTTTCACAATCTTGTTAATTTTGTACAAATAAAAAGTGTGTGATGGGAGGAATGGAGTGGTGAATGGGAGATAAGTTGCAAAAGTTAAATTGTAATGGTGTTATTTATTTATTTTCTATGGTTAAAGGGAACTGTGCATGAAAAATAGAAAAATAGAAACATAGAAAATAGGTGCAGGAGGAGGCCATTTGGCCCTTCAAGCCAGCACCGCCATTCATTGCGATCATGGCTGATCATCCACAATCAGTAACCGGTGCCTGCCTTCTCCGCAGATCCCTTGATTCCACTAGCCCCTAGAGCTCTATCTAACTCTCTTTTAATAGAGAGTAATGTTAAAGGCAAAAGGTTGCAGAGGATCAGTATTTGAAAGGTGTTGGACGGTACAATGTTGGAGCTTGGAGCTAAAATTACTGCCTCACAGTGCCACATACACAGCTTGAATCCTGACTTCAGGTGCTGTCTGCGTGGTTTGCACGTTCTTCCTGTGACTCTGTGGGCTTCTCTGTGGCTCTGATTCCCATCCATATCTCAGTGATATGCAGGTTGGAAGGTTAACTGAGCTCTGTAAATTACCCTCAGTGTCTTAGTGTGTAGGTGAGTGGTGGTCTGAAGAAGGGTCTCGACCCAAAATGTCACCTATTCATGTTCTTCAGATATGCTGCCAGACCCGCTGAGTTACTCCAGCACTTTGTATCCTTACGTGATGGAATCTGGGGGGGGGGGGGGGGTTGATGGGAATATGGGGAAAAGAATGGGATTCATGTTGGATTACTGTAAAGTGGGTGGTTGTTGGTCACGCGGAGTTAGTGGACTGGAAGGCCTGTTTCCATGCAGTATCTCTCGATAACTCCATGAGTTAAGGTGAAGGGGGAAACATTTAATAGGAATCTGAAGGATAACATTTTCACACAAAGGGTGATGGGTGTACGGAACTTGCTGCCAGAGGAGGTAGCTGAGGCAGGGACAATTGCAAAGTTTAATAAACAATTAGACAGGTACATGGACAGGACAGGTTTAGAGGGAAGTGGGCCAAACGCAGATAGATGGGACTCGTGTAGATGGGACATGTTGGTCTGTGTGGGCAAGTTGGGCTGAAGGGCTTGTGTCCACACTGTATGACTCTACGACACTGTAGAACCCTGACGTGAGAGGACGCTGGCGCTGTTTATTCGCCGCTTCTCCGTTAGGATAGTTTGTCTGTTTGTTTTTATGTTATGATTGTTTTTGAAAAGCGCTTTGAGCTTCTGGTAAGGCGCTATATAAAATAAATGCTTATTATTATTATTATTATTAACTCATACTTATAAGTACAATAAATTATGAAAGGGGTATTGAGCTACACTGCCTTGTCATCCTTCACAAGTTGTATTCTACTCCGGCATGCTCAGGTAGAATTTAGGAATTCAAATCGCACAGGGGCAGTGAGGTTATGTTTGACCTGGGGACATTGGTGATACATTGGTGGCTCTGATCATGGAGTAAGACAAGGCCAGACTGTATAAGGATGGCAGATTTCCTCCCACATATAGCTGTTAAGTCTAGAGTTGGAATTACTTAAAATAAGTGTTAATTCAGGATTGGTGCAATTAGTTGAATTTAAGCTTGGAGTACAATTTATTACAATTTCACAACATTGTCCTTCATTTCTTTGCAACAACATAATTTAGTTTGGAACAGTAGAAGTAACAAAAAAAATAATCTTTTGATGTTCTATTAAATTTCATACCATCCAGATTTTTTAAATATCATCCTAAATGCAAGATAATAGGCATACAAATTATAATTTTACATTGGCTGTTATCATAAAGCCTTACATTGGAGTAACCTCATAAACCGTGGCACAAGCCAAAAATATTTGACCCTGGAAAGTCTATTGAAGGAAACGCACAGAGATTCAACAGTTTAGAATAAACTTTATAGGTCAGTGGAGGAAATGTGTGATATTTAACTGGGCATCTTATCATATTTCTCTTCAAAAATTATGTTAGGAAATACCGATACCACCATTATGATTTCCAGATGTTGGTGAAAAGTAAACAGTGAGGAGGCTCTCCCAGTAAGTGGCTCAGTGGGGCCCTGGCACCATAGCTAGATACAGTCATTCTGGTGTTTATTATCAATGAATTCAAAACCATGCTTCATGTTGCTTACTGGCTAATAGTGAGCCACAGAATAAAAACCTTCCCTGCTTATTGCCTGCGTTTCCTCCTTCCTCTGAAGATTTCTATTTTTCATAACAATTAACGAAAATATATTTGCGGGAGAGGCATCCAAAATAAAATAAATGACATGGGCACCAGGAACTGCAAATGCTGGCACTTTGAGCAAAACGCAAAGTGCTGGAGGAACTCAATGGGTCACAGAAACATAGAAACATAGAAAATAGGTGCAGGAGGAGGCCACTTGGCCCTTCGAGCCAGCACCACCATTCATTGTGATCATGACTGATCATCCACAATCAGTCACCCGTGCCTGCCTTCTCCCCATATCCCTTGTTTCCGCTAGCCCCTAGAGCTCTATCTAACTCTCTTTTAAATTCATCCAGTGAATTTGCCTCTACTGCCTTCTGTGGCAGAGAATTCCACAAATTCACAACTCTCTGGGTGAAAAAGATTTTTTGTCATCTCAGTTTTAAATGGCCTCCCCTTTATTCTTAGACTGTGGCCCCTGGTTCTGTTCTCCCCAACAGGCAGGCACCAACTGTGGAGGGAATGAACAGATGATGTTTTGGGTCGGGACCATCTTCTTAAAATAAACTACACTATCTAAACTTCTTTAGAAAATAAAAGCATGTCATTAGCCATTCTTTCCCTTGTGTGCCAATACCCATTTTGTCCCTGATTATAACCATTGTTCATTGTTGTTTGAGTTATTGTACTGTAAAGGTGAGCTACTGCTGTTCAGTGCAGGTCTGTACAATGTATGCAAGTGCTATGTCCTAGCTGGAGATTACTTTTTTTGGAGGATAGAGGATAGATGACTATGAATTGCTCATAGAAGAGCTTGCACACAAAAAAATATTATTTCATTTATTGAAACATGAATATCCACAAAGGGAAGAAAAGAAGGAAGGAAGGGAATGCAGTCACAATTCCAAAGATAGACACAAAATGCCGGAGTAACTCAGCGGTTCCACAACCAACAATAGACCATTATGGGCTCTGATTTGTTCTGTACTTTTTCCATACCACTAGTTTCCCTCTCCCCTGACTCTTTGTCCAAAGAAGGGTCTCGACCTGAGACGTCACCTTTTCCTTTTCTCCAGAAATGCTGCCTGACCCGCTGAGTTACTCCAGCATTTTGTGCCTTTCTTCGGTGCAAACCAGCATCTGCAGTTCCTTCCTGCACACAATGTTCTTCCCTTTGAATAGGTGCAGCTCACTACACTACACTTTCTCGCTAACTTACTAAGCTCAAACAATCCCTCGTGGGGGAGTTCCAGGTGACTACAGTGGAGGTGAGGACTGAGTGCTTGGTGGACAGGGTATCACAGCTGGGTGCTCTGGCATTCCATTTCACATCTGTCAGCTTTTGCACCAAGCAAGTGCCAGGCAATAGGCATCCAACAAGAGGCGGAAAAAGGGTCTCATGGTCACGCATCCATGTCCTCTAGAGATGCGGCCTGACCTGCTGAGTTACTCCAGCTCTTTGTATCCTTTTCCAATGAGGGACAGTCTGACCAGCTCATCTTATGGTGGATGGTCCACCTCTTGCTAAATCAGAATTATCCCCGTCTACAAGGCACAAGCCAAGACTGTAATGGGAATCACTCCACTTACCCGGGGAAGTAGGAGGCTACGCAACATCCTGTGTAACACAGCAACTACCTGACTTAGCATCGATCCACTATCCTGGGCACTGTTCCTCCAGCATTGGTGCATAGTGACCAGTGTGTACCATTCCAAAGAGGGAAGGTGTGACCAGCTCATTTCAAGAAGGGCTGCAGGGAAAATGCTGGGAACTATAGGCCGGTGAGCTTAACATCTGTAGTTGGTAAGTTAATGGAGAGTATTCGGAGGGATAGCATACACAGGCATTTGGATGGGCAAGGGCTGATTAGGGATAGTCAGCATGGTTTTGTACGTGGGAGGTCGTGTCTCACAAATCTGATTGATTTTTTTGAAGACGTGACCAAAATGGTTGATGGATTTCACAGTAAGGTGTTCGACACGGTTCTGCACGGTAGGCTGCTCTGGAAGATTAAATCGCATGGGATCCAAGGAGAGATAGCTGAATGGATAGCAAATTGGCTCCATGGAAGGAAGCAGAGGTAATGGTGGAAGGTAGCTTCTCAAACTGGCTGCCTGTGACTAGTGGTGTGCCTCAGGGTTCGGTGCTGGGCCCGTTACTATTTGTCATCTACATCAATGATTTGGATGAGAACATACAGGGCAAGATTAGCAAGTTTGCTGATGATACAAATGTTAGTGGTTTTGCAGATAGTGAAGATGGTCGTGAACGATTGCAGCAGGATCTGGATCAATTGGCCAGGTGGGTGAGGAATGGTTCATGGAATTTAATACAGAGAAGTGTGAGGTGTTGCATTTTGGGACTTCGAACAAGGGCAGGACCTACACAGTAAACGGTAGGCCCCTGGCTATTGTTGTAGAGCAGAGTGATCTATGAGTGCAGGTGCATGATTCCTTGAAGGTCGAGTCGCAGGTAGATAAGGTGGTCAAAAATGGCACTTTGCCTTCAACAGTCAGAGTATTGAGTACAGAAGTTGGGAGGTCATGTTGCAGTTGTATAAGACGTTGGTGAAACCGCATTTAGAATATTGTGTTCAGTTCCGGGCACCATGTTATAGGAAAAACATTGTCAAGCTTGAAAGGGTTCAGAAAAGATTTACGAGGATGATGCCAGGACTGGAGGGTTGAGTAGGTTGTGTCTCTATTCCATGAGGGGAGATCTTATTGAGGTATACAAAATCATGAGAGGAATAGATCGGGTAGATGCACAGATTCTTTTGCCCAGAGTAGGGAAATTGAGGACCAGAGGACATAGGTTCAAGGTGAAGGGGAAAAGATTTAATAGGAATCTGAGGGGTAACTTTTTCACACAAAGGGTGGTGAGTGTATGGAACAAGCTGCCAGAAGAGGTAGTTGAGGCTGGGACTATCCCATTGTTTCAGAAACAGTTAGACAGTTACATGAATAGGACAGGTTTGGAGGGATATGGACCAAGCGCAGGCAAGTGGGACTAGTGTAGTTGGGACATTGTTGGCCAGTGTGGGCGAATTGGGCCGAAGGGCCAGTTTCCACACTGTACCACTCTATGACTCTGACTCTATTCTAAAATGACCCAAGGTATATCTCCATCATCACTTCCAAGATGCACATCATTCACTAGAGCAGCAGCCATGTAAACATGTCATCATTTGCATGTTCCCCTCCAGGTCATTTCTTATCATGTCTCACCTTGCTATTCCTCCTTGTCACCCAAAGCCAACAAGACATAAGAACACCTCCAGCAAGAGGAACGCAATGGATGAAGGAAGCAGCACCACCACCTTCTCAAAAACAGAGGATGGCGGGCAATGACGCAGGTCTGGCAGCAACGCCTGAATCCCGTAAATAAATCATTTAATAACCATTACATGAATTTGTTTTGTGGGGATGGGGAAATTCTATCTAACATGTTCTTTGCAGCCCCACCATTCCCGGGAAGGCACTTCCCAAGGCTACCACTCTCCGCGCAAACAATTGACATGTTGATGAATACGCATCGACTTCCATCAGTTTGAATCCATGACCCCCTTTCCTTCTGAAGTATTGTCACTGGGCATTGCACCAAGTTCCCCTTTCTCCATTTCCTGGAGCTTCATAAACATTTCAACAAGAACACTTCCACGTTTATCACAACAGTGGATTAAAAAAATCCCACAGATTTGATGAGTTTTTACATGTCTGTAAATTTTAGATGATTTTCTCCAGACACTCTCTGATGTGGCTGCTGTGTGTGAGATGCCTTTGCAATAAGCTGTAAATTCATCCTTGCTTGCTTAATTTACAGACTAGATTAGGTATTACATGCATTTTTCTGGAATGATAAAAATGGAGGAACATCCAAGGTTCTACAACTGCAGGACCAATGTGTTTTAGTGTGTTGGATAAAGGCACAAAAATTATCAGTTACTCCAACCATTGGTCCACAATGAGAGAAAAGAGATAATGAGATGCTGGAGTGTGGGCCTGACCTCCCATCCACCTCTTTGGAGACCTCTGAACTATCTGTAGTCAAATTTTATTGGACTTCAATATTATCTTTGCAATAAATGTTGTACCCTTTATCCTTAATCTAGGCACTGTGGACAGCTTGATTGTATTCCTGTACATCTTTTCTTTGACTGGATAGCTTGCAAACAAAAGTTTTTCACTGTACACGTCACTGTACTCTATACTTGTCGATACAGGTGACAATAATAAACCAAATGAAACTAAACTGAACTAAATTATACAAACCTTTTTATCTTACTTGTGTCTGCCTTTGTCCACAATCATTAAGCACTTCGCTTCAGCGTCCGATCCAGCTGGGCATAAGAAGACTCTGCTTTTCAGAACCACACTGTGCTTGGTCAAGTGGCCTTCCAACAATCGTATATCATCCACTACACCTTGTCTTCCGGATGGAAAAGGAAAAAATGTTTCATATTTCATAGGAGGCGCATAAAATATGGAATGCGGTTAGTGCAAGGAATTCACAGCAGTGTCGATAAGAATCATATTACATATGTTAGCTCACCCCCACTTCATGGCATGGGGCAAAGCTCGGATGAAGCTGCAAACCATAAATACTTTCCATTCACAGTTTATTTTATGAGCTGGTTCATAAACTTAAAATAAGCGAGGAATTTTGTAGCTCAGTCAGCCACAAACCCAGCCCTGGACTAGGGTTAATGTCACACTCTAAGGATGAGCACAGATTTAGTTTAGTTTAGTTTAGAGGGAAACAGGCCCTTTGGCTCACCGAGACCATGCCGACCATCAATCACCCTTTCACACTAGTTCTATGCTATCCCACTTTCTCATCCGCTCCCTGCACACCAGAGCTAATTTACAGAGGGACAACCAACCTACAGGCCCACACATCTTTGGGTTGTGGGAGGAAACAGGAGCACCCGGATGAAACCTACGCGGTCAGAGGGAGAACGTGCAAAGAGGTCAGGATCGAACCCGGGTCTCTGGTGCTGTGAGGCAGCAGCTCTACCCGTTGCACCACTGTGCTTGCCCACAAGTCGACTGTTGGTCCAGTGAAGAGCTAAGGGAACACTCCACTGTCAAAGTATCCTTTTGAAGCGATATTCAGCCAATGCTCTTATTGGATATAGATGTCCCCTTGGGACAACTTTGGGTACAAACAGGAGAGTTATCACAAAGACAACATTAATCCCATATTGCAGCCACTGAAGGAGTACACCTGGTCAATACCCCTGAGATGCAGACGGGGGTCGCTATCTGTAATTTCCAACCTTTCAATAGTGACTACTCTCAAGAACTCAATCGACTGTGAAATATTTGAAGTAGATTGAGATCATGAAAAGTGTTGCTTTGATGGACCAGTTCAAATGCATAACGCAGCTTATTTCACGATGCACAGGAATATGTGATTATTTATTCAGGGTGGAATGCAATGACAGTCACTTCTGAACTGAAGTCTCCCTCTCTGGAAATATAACAGCACATCCACAATCAAATCCTGCTTGCATTCACCACTCAGTTTCTGCATCAGAAACATCGGTAACACTTACCAAATAGTGAAAGGCCTGCATACAGTGGGTGTGGTGAAGATGTTTCCACTAGTGGGAGAGTCTAGGACCAGAGGCCATAGCCTCAGAATAAAAAGACATGCCTTTAGAAAGGAGATAAGGAATTTATTCAGCCAGAGGGTGGTGAATCTGTGGAATTCATTGCCACAGTGGAGGCCAAGTCATTGGGTATTTTTAAGGTGCTGATTGATAGATTCTTGATTCGTACAGGTGTCAGGGTTATAGGGAGAAGGCAGGAGAATGGGGTTGAGAGGAAAGATAGATCAGCCATGATTGAATGGCAGAGTAGACTGGATGGGGCAAATGGCCTAATTCTGTTCCTATAGCTCATGAACATCAGACAGGCACGGAATGGTGTGCTTGTCTGTGCAAAGCTCCTTTAGAGCTACGTACTTGTAAATTAGACCTTGTTGGTTGAAACATTCAGAAAGCCACCTCATTGTAGAGCTACTCCCCAGAGCACTGTCACTCAGGCTGGAAACCCAAATGAAAGAGGTCCCTATCGTACGACTGATTGCCCCCACCCACCCCCACTAACCCACTTCCGATTCCTGGATCCGCCGAGAGCTTCCAATTCACTCCTCATCTGACCTCTTACATGACGCCGACCAAAGTCCCGGTTAGTCCCTGCCTCCCAACCAAGCCCTGGATCCAAGCTCAGATAGAAGCAGTGATTTGAGACCTGACCCAACCCCCAACAGTCACCTCCTCACTTCCTCACTCCCTCTCTCCCTCCGCCCTGCCAAACACGGCCCCCATCCTGTGGTGTGGCGTGCAAAGGAAGGTGCGTAAGGTTCACTCATAGCTCCTAAAACCTTGACTCATTTCCACCACTCAGTTTTCCTGGACGAGCACCCAATGCCAATTAATGTCTCGGCCGTTCAGAACTCTGCAGCTTCCTGGGGAGAAATAAAACTGCCGGTGGATTTTCTACCACTGATGCATTGGGCGTATGTTTATCCATGATTGCGCCATTAATGTCATGGGCCCAAGCTGTCCAAATCTCTCCTCCTTGCAGCAGGCAGGTTCCACATCTGGGTTAGGTTAAGGTCCCAGCCTTCAGAATAGAAAGATTTCAATAGCGATCATATTTCCATGCATAAGGGACGTCCCAAGGAGGTTGACTACAAACAAAGGACTTTACAAGTGCAGCGACTGAACAAGATTTACTCCACTGTGGCATTGTGGTTAGCAAGGTATTTATCACAAGGGTGAAGTCGCTCGTTTAGTTTAGTTTAAAGATACAGCGCGGAACCAGACCCTTTAGCCCATCGAGTCCACGCAGATCAGCGATCCCCGCGCACTAACACTATCCTACACACTAGGGACAATTTACATTGTGCAAGCCAATCAACCTACAAACCTGTAGGTCTTTGGAATGTATTAAGAAACCGGAGCTTCCCAGAGAAAACCAACACAGATCACGGTGAGAACGTACAGACAAGCACCCGTGGTCAGGATCGAACGTGGGTCTCTGGCACTGTAAGGCAGCAACTCTACCGCTGCACAGCTGGTCTGCTGTTTGGGTTGCCAACTGTCCCATAGAAGCCGGGACATCCTGTGTATTGGGTTAAATTGTTTTGTCCCGTATGGGACCACCCTTGTCCCATATTGGGCCCAGGGGGCGCTGTAGGCTCGGACACTGTAGGCCCAGAAACTGTAGGCCCGGACACTGTAGGCCCGGACACTGTAGGCCTGGACACTGTAGGCCCAGGGGCTGCTGTAGGCCCGGACAGTGTAGGCCCGGAGGCCTGGGCGCCTAATGGAGGTTGCATAGCAACCCGCCTCCTGGCCCGGGAGGCCGCCATTGGTGGAGCAGGAGCACGTGGCCACTGGCTGGGTGAGGTCACTTGGGGCGCAGGGCAGTGACGTCACCGTTTGACCCTTATTTGGGAGTGAGAAAGTTGGCAACCCTATCTGCTGGTCTCAGTCAAAGCAGAGGATAATGGTGTGGGAGTTCAGGCAAGCAGGCTGGGAGGTTAAACCATTAACATCGACGCACATCAGTTCATAAACCATAGGAGCAGAATTAGGCCATTCGGCCCATCGAGTCTACTCTGCCATTCAGTCATGGCTGATCTATGTTTCTCTCTCAACTCCATTATCCTGCCTTCTTTCCATAACCCTTGACACCCTTATTAATCAATAACCTGTATATCTCCACTTTAGAAATACCCAATGATGGCCTCTACAGCAATGAATTCCACAGATTCACCACCTGCTGAGTAAAGAAATACTTCTTCATCTCCTTTCAAAAGGCACATCCTTTTATTCCGAGAAATGATTTGCCATCAGCTGAGTCAAATGTCTTGTTTCCATGCAGTGAATGACTATTTGTTTTACAAGGTGTAAATAAAGGCATCTGTGGTTGCTAGGGGGTGACTTCAATGGTTCTGTTGTTCTGTATCGTTACATACGCACTGCACAGTGAAATTCTTTTTGCATAGCTCACACGTACACGAGTCGCCATATTTTGGCGCCGTTTCCACGACTCCAAAGCCCAGTCCTCAAGCTCGATGTAGTGGAATGGCCCCCAAATGGCCCCTAATCTGAGGAAAGACATTCTTGCCATAGAGGGAGTAGTAGGTGGGTTCAGTATTGATGTGGATAGAGAATTGGCTGGCAGACAGGAAGCAAAGAGTAGGAATAAATGGGTCCTTTTCAGAATGGCAGGCAGTCACTAGTGGGGTACCGCAAGGCTCAGTGCTGGGACCCCAGCTATTTACAATATATATTAATGATTTGGACGAGGAAATTGAATGCAACATCTCCAAGTTTGCGGATGACACGAAGCTGGGGGGCAGTGTTAGCGGTGAGGAGGATGCTAGGAGGCTGCAACGTGACTTGGATAGGTTAGGTGAGTGGGCAAATGCATGGCAGATGCAGTATAATGTGGATAAATGTGAGGTTATCCACTTTGGTGGCAAGAACAGGAAAGCAGACTATTACCTGAATGGTGGCCGATTAGGAGAAGGGGAGATGCAACGAGACCTGGGTGTCGTGGTACACCAGTCATTGAAAGTAGGCATGCAGGTGCAGCAGGCAGTGAAGAAAGCGAATGGTATGTTGGCATTCATAGCGAGGGGATTTGAGTATAGGAGCAGGGAGGTTCTGCTGCAGTTGTAGAGGGCATTGGTGAGACCACACCTGGAGTATTGCGTACAGTTTTGGTCTCCTAATCTGAGGAAAGACAATCTTACCATAGAGGGAGTACAGAGAAGGTTCACCAGATTGATTCCTGGGATGGCAGGACTTTCACATGAAGAAAGACTGGGTTGACTCGGCTTGTACTCGCTGGAATTTAGAAGATTGAGGGGGGATCTTATAGAAACTTACAAAATTCTTAAGGGGTTGGACAGGCTAGATGCAGGAAGATTGTTCCCGATGTTGGGGAAGTCCAGAACAAGGGGTCACAGTTTAAGGATAAGGGGGAAGTCTTTTAGGACCGAGATGAGAATGTTTTTTTTCACACAGAGAGTGGTGAATCTGTGGAATTCTCTGCCACAGAAGGTAGTTGAGGCCAGTTCATTGGCTATATTTAAGAGGGAGTTAGATGTGACCCTCGTGGATAAAGGGATCAGGGGGTATGGAGAGAAGGCATGTACTGGATACTGAGTTGGATGATCAGCCATGATCATATTGAATGGCGGTGCAGGCTCGAAGGGCCGAATGGCCTACTCCTGCACCTATTTTCTATGTTTTCTATGTTTCTATGTAATCCCCAGGTCGCTGCAGGGCCTCCTCTGTCGCCCTTGGTCCACGAACCCGCGTCCCTCTCATCGCCCGACCACCTCTGTGTTGTGGGGGAGCCTCCTGCAGCCGACCCTGAAGGCGCTGGAGGTAATACCCCAGTCCCTCTCTGACCGGCCCACTCCTCGCCTGCAGCTGCTGTCCAGAATCAAACATTATATCCTCAGCGTGATGACTAAAATGTGTGCATTTGTTTATCCGTATTTTATGCCACGGGACGGGATTATTCACCAGCTGTGACGGAGAGTAAAGTGAATTTCTGCCAGGAGACTCAAATTGTGCATCTTTGTTCAATCCCCGCACAGGATTTATGAGAAACATGACTTTGGAATAATTTCCCCCACAAAATTTAATTGTAATAAACCAATGAGGTCATAACTGGCAAAGATGTCAAGACATAATAAAGTAAAACGATGGTTTCTGCATGTCTGGACATTCCCTATAAAATCTGTTTAGTCTTTAATCTGGTGCTATCTATTTTACTGTCTTGAACTCTCCTATTTTGAACTATTTTACTGTCTTGAACAGGGAGTGGCAGGGTGGGAGCTTCCCTCCATTCCCTGCTTATACATGGGCCTATCTAAAAACCTCTTAAACGCCACAATTCTATCTGCCTCCACCACCATCCCTGAGAGCATGATCCAGGCACCCACCACTATCTGTAAATAAAAGGGCCCTCCTTTAAAGGACATCTCCTTTAAACTTTGCCCCTCTACCCTTAAAGCTATGCCCTCTAGTCTTTGACTTTTCCACCCTGAGAGGAAAAAGGTTCTGAGAAGTTTGCTATCATGTTGTTTCATGGTTGCTGTGCGGTAAAAATGGCAATACTTTAAAAATATATATAATTGATTGAGAACTCCTGCAAACGCAATGAAAACACAGGTCCTACCTCATGGATAATATCTGCAGACAGACAGGCTGCTCTGTCAGTCAATAAAATGCATGCTGATCTGGCAGCACTCTCACTCCCACTCTTCCCAATAACCTTTCATTCCTTTTCTTATCAGGAACCTCTCCACTTTTGAGCTAGGAATATTCAAAATCTCCGCTTCCATCGATACACGAGGAGTCATGACCCAGTGAAAGGAAATATCTTGCCTCCTCTCTGTCGTAAATGGGCGACCTCTTACTCTTAACCAGTGAACTTTAGATCACGAGTCCCCCACAAGAGAAAACATTCTTTCGACATCCACCACATCAGGACCCCTCAAGGTCTCATGTTAATGGCAAATGGCAGGATTCCTGTGATTGTTTCTTCCAAACATGTATTATGTTGATAATAAATACCATTTGGACACCTCATTTTCTGTGTTAGTTGTACCATCCATCACATACATCTCTTACAATGCTTCAATGCCTCAATTTGTACTGAAACCAATCAGCCTGTAAACCTGCACATCTCTGGAGTGTGGGAGGAAACCAGAGCACCTGGAGAAAACCCATGCGGTCACAGGGAGAATGTGCAAACTCCGCACAGACAGTACCCATCGTCAGGATTGAACGTGGGTCTCTGGCGATGTTAGACAGCAAATCTACCAGTGCGGACCACAGTGCGTTCTCCACTGAGCTGATCTTCCAGCAGCAGTCGATGCCTATCTCAGTACTCATCCCTGGCACTAGTGTATAGATCACCGAGCCTGTGTAATGCAGCTGCCTGGGACAAGCCACAGACAGGACCACTGCATCTCTCTCAGAGCTTCTTGTCCAATGTAGATCCCATAAGGAGATGGACGGTGGGACCTCAGTCGCACTGGGGCCACCTTGAGAGCAGTATGTGGTCGGGGCGAGGTGCCACCTTTGCATGGGGAGCACCCTCTCTCTGCTGGCCATTGAGCTCCTGGTGCTTGTTGATGAGTTCTGGTGATGAAACATTCCGCCTCATGACAATGGGAGTCTGCTCCAGGAACCCCACCTCCTCCCCCGACACCATGCATCCTGCCCTCCAGACCATTCCACGCTGACCACCTGCCCAACGTAGTTAGGGCCGAACGTATTTCTCCACGGTAAATTTTCTAAAAATTTCCAACTGAATGGAACATCACCCACTGTGAATTGGTGAGCGAAACACAAAGTGCTGGAGGAACTCAGCAGGTCAGGCAGCATCTGTGGAGGGAAAGGGCAGGTGATGGTTCGGGTCGGGTCCCTACTTCAGTTCCTCCACAGATGCTGCCTGACCCGTTGAGTTCCTCCAGTACTTTGTATTTTGCTCAAGATTCCAGCATCTGCGGTTCCTTGTGTCTCCATTGTGAATTCTTATTTGAATTTTGAAAATAAACTTTATCCATGAAGAGTATATTCAAGAAGTACAAAAACATTCTTAGTGTCATCCACTCTTTCAATTCTGGAAATGATCCACTGAACCTGTGTATGTCCAGGCATGGACTCGATGGGCCGAAGGGCCTGTTTCCATGCTGTATTTCCAAACTAATATAGCTGTCGTAAAAATATCCCAAACCTTTCACCAATAACTGCGTCAAACATGGTCCTGTGGACCAGGGAAGAAATTAGGAGAGATAACTCATAACTTGACTGAAGGTATGGATTTGCAAGACTTTTAACAGACAGAGTTCAGGGAGAGAATTGTGAAATGGTCCTCTGTAAACTCAAACACCCTAAAAGTAGATATTTCCATGCTGATTTAATTATTTCATTTCCTCTTCCCGTTCCAGCCTCATGCTTTCCAAATCAGTTGTCATTATGTGGTAATTATTTCATCAGTTGATGAAGGTCCGTTTACTTCAAGATGAACGGGAAAGTGCAACATCTGTGATGCTGGGGGAAAGTGGAGAGTAGGTTTGGAAACTTCCCTGGTCTTCCCTCTGTCTGACCGAACAACACAAACAGTTCCACCTCAATCTCCTCACCGAGTCGTCAGCAGCAAGGAAACTCTGGAACCGTGGAGAGAAACGCAGAGCTAACATCACAAGTCCAAAATCCTTTGATCAAAGGCCACAAAGTGCTGGAATAGCTCAGTGGGTCAGGCAGCATCTCTGGAGAACATGGACAGGTGATGTTCCAGAAAGCTGGAAAAGGGGAGAGGCAGGAAAAAGCAGAGTAGGGAATAGGTGGACACAGGCGAGGGAGGATTTTGAAAGGCAGGTGGTTGGAAGAAAGACCAAAGATTAAAGCAGGTGTGAGACAGCTTTGAAGGGAAGCGAGTTGTGAAGCCAGAGGTAAGAAGGTAGCAGGAGGGGTAAGGGAGGGGAGAAATAGATGGGAGTGAAGGTGGGGCATGGGGGAGGGGAGAGGAGGGAAGGGAGAGAGGAGTAGGGGGGTGTATGGTGGGGGGGAGGGGTCAAAGACACCCCCCAAGTTTGATCAAAGACCATTGACCTGAATCCTTAGCATTGTTTCTCTCTCCTTGGATGGGCCCCACTCAACTGTCTTTCCAGCCTGCACTGTTTTTATCTCAGATTGCCATCATCTGCAGTATTTTGCATTTTGATGACCGACAGTCTGGAATGTTCTTCCCAACGGGTTGTGAATGTAATACATTATACCTGTCAGAGTTACACGTAAGGCAATGAAACAAGAGTAAATTATCGGGATCCATGCATCCTTAACTCAGTATCCAATTGAACACCAGGGCAGTGTGGAAGTGTTATCCTCCATTCCAGCACCCAACAACAGATTTCCACATTCTCTCACACACACACACACACACACACATACTTGTGTATGCACATATGCAGGGAGAATCCATGAAACCTATTGAAACCTATGAATATCTGTTGGCTGCTTGGATTAAATGTTGTACAAAATGTGAGGTATGTAATGAAATACAGAATGCTGAGAAAACTCAGCAAGTCAGGCAGCATCTGTGGAGAGAACAACTGAGTTAATGCTTCATGTCAATTTGGTTTGGTTTAGGGATACAGCGCTAAAACGGGTCCTTCAGCCCACCTTCAGTCCACGCCGACCAACGATCCCCACATGCTAGCACTATCCTACACACACTAGGGACAATTTACATTTATACCAAGCCAATTAGTCTACAAACCTGTACGTCTTTGGAGTGTGGGAGGAAACCAGAGCTTCCTGGAGCAAACACACTCAGGTCACAGGGAGAACGTACAAACTCCATACAGACAAGTACAAGTAGTTGGGATCGAACCCAGGTCCCTGGCGCTGTAAGCCGGCATCTGTACAGCTGTGCCACCGTGCTGCAGTACCATGTCTCAATTGAACCTGAGACATTCACTCTGTTTCTCTCTCTCTTCACGGCTGCTGCCTGACCCGCTGGATGTTTCCAGCATTCTCTGTTTCATTTACAGACTTCCAACGTCCGCATTTTTCTTTAATTTTCATGCATGAGATGTACGCATCAAAAACTGAAACCTGTGCCTGAATTTTAGTTTGCAGTGAAATTGTCAGGTCTTAATTATTGAAAAAAAAAAGGTGAATGCTGGTTACAGAAACTTCTGGTTATCTGATTTAAAGACATCAAACACAAGGCAAGTTGCACGAAAGAAGCAAATTGCTTTCAACATGATATTGAATAACATTGTTTAAGGATGCATGGATCCCGATAATTTACTCTTGTTTCATTGCCTTACGTGTAACTCTGACAGGTATAATGTATTACATTCACAACCCGTTGGGAAGAACATTGCAGACTGTCGGTCATCAAAATGCAAAAAGTGATGATGTGGATAAAGTGCTAAACTACTGTTCCCGTTTAAGTTTATGAACATGAACAAAGCCTGTTTATTTATATACATGCATTAGTCATGGCATGAGAGCAATTCTATTTCAAATGCAAGTAGCAACAACCTGTAGTGAAGATGTTGTGAGACAGGTCACTGCAGTAAGCTGATGACTGATTGAATAGGGTGTGGAAACAATGTTCAGTGGCTCAGAGCCACCGATCTCTCTGGTTAGAAGGGCTTTGAAAACATTGAGAAATCAATGTCCGAAGAAGGGTCTCGACCCGAAACATCACCCATTCCTTCTCTCCAGAGATGCTGCCTGTCCCGCTGAGTTACTCCAGCATTTTGTGTCTATCTTTGGAGAAAATAACTGATTAACCTGTTTGGAAGATTCTCTTTTGGAGATTCTGTTTTCATTTTTGTCCCAAATTATATTTATTAATCATGACTTAATTATATATTTAATTATCTTGGTGTAAATATTATGGTCCATTCACAGATGGCTCTCAGATGGGTTTGAGACTTGCACCATTTCCATTGCAATCGTTGCTGCCTGCACTGGTGTATGCTCCTGTGCAGAACGTCACACGCATCCGCTTGGGCTAAGCATCAGATGCATCTTTACACTGGCTGAAATAAAATAACACAATGTGCTGGAGTAACTCAACGGGTCAGGCAGCATCTCTGGAGAACATGGACAGGTGACGTTTCTAGTTGGGTCCCTTCTTCAGACTGATTGTGGTGGGGAGGGGCAGGGAAATAGAGCTGAAAGAGAGGTGGGGGCATGACTAAGCCTGACAAGTGATAGGTGGATACAACTGACCGTGAGGGGGGGGGGGGGTTGATGGCAGAAGTTGTACAAAAAAACAGATATGAAAAGACAAAATGTGTGAGATATAGGTGGAAGAGATAGGAGTTGTGAAGCTGGAGGAAGGAATAGGGTCCCGACCCAAAACGTCACCTATCCACATTCTCTAGAGATGCTGCCTGACCCTGCTGAGTTACTCCAGCACTTTGTGTCTTTTTTTTGTAAACCAGAATCTGCAGTTCCTTGTTTATTCACACGGCCTGAGTTCACACTGGGCAGACCAGAACAATAGTCTTGCACATATCGCAAAGGGCAAATAATTTACAGCTTCCAGCAAGTAGATCAAGAGACCTGATCCTTGCTGAGGAATAGTTAAAACAGGCTCAGAAAGACTATGGCCATGAGTTACTCACGTGGTTTCTCTGCCAAAGAGACAGAGCTAGAATGCATTTTTTAAAATATTTCATCACCTATCAATAGATTAACAAATCGAAAGGGAAGTGTAAGGAAAACGCCTTTGCCCAAGGATGTACAATAGATTATTTTCTGAATCCCAATACAAATTTATTTGGAGCTATCCATATCAAATGATTCTTCACATTATGAACTTGGTTACTGACTGCAGCTAAACAACATTAACTGTTGTATTACTGGCAGACAATCTAAAGGCAAACTTCCTGATCTCTTTTTATTCTTAATTTCAGAACTTTAAGGCTTCTGTAAGACTAGTTCTTTACAGCACCACCTGCATCGACAGTCCCTCACAAACATGCTACAGGAACGAGTCAGAAGAAATCGTTTTCAGTTGCAAAAGCTAGACAGCTGCTGTTAATAAGACTCAGTGAAATGCAGAAGTGAGTTTGCGGGTGAGGTTCGATGCTGATATCATTTACCAGGCATGAAGGTTACAGTTCTGGTTGACAGATTTTATCTGTGAACAATTAATTCATTTACATGATGGTCTGACTCTCTCCTGTTTTGTTTTGTTGAGATTAAAAGAATAAATGTTGATGACTTACATTGATGCTGCCAGACAAGCATCCACTTTCTTACCCTATTGAATTTCTTGCTTTGCAAAGCTGGAACGAAGCCAAAACTCTCAGCAAAACAAAAGATAATTTAGTGAAGTCTAGAAGGACTTTTGCTTGTTAATGTGGACTCTCTTTCATCTGGGCCACCCTAGGAGGGATGGGGTGGGAATGGGGGTGGGAGGGGGTGAAAATATGATAGTTTGTTCAATCCTGGCAGGTCAAGGGGTGGAGGGAAGATTACAAGGATTGCCTTGTTCAGAAATATAGGTAGAATGAGGTGCATAAAGAGCAATGGACCACAGAAAGCTGGGAGAGAGGGGGACTGAGAGCAAGGAGTAAAGTGCAAACAATCGAGCAGGGGAGAGGGCTAGATTTTCTCTGAACCCACCATCCCGACACTACCTGTGGTTATCTTGGCTTTTTTGCCTCTCAGAACAGATCATGCCCCAGCCCAGGGAGAGGACAGAGAGAGAGAAGCAAGTACATTCAAGGAGAATGCAGCATCAGATGAGAATTAGAAGCAGGAAAATATATACAGGATTTAGTTTTCCCAATGTTCAGAAGACCATAAGGCATAGGAGCATAATTAGGCCATTTAGCCCATCGATACTGCTCTGCCATTTGATCAGGGCTGCCTATATTTCCCCATCAACCCCATTCTCCTGCCTTCTCACCGTACCCTTTGACACCCTTACTAATCAAGATAGCCTGTTGCATTCCCATCTTCATATGGAACACTATCACAAGTGGAAAAATTAAGATCATGATGTAAGCAATTTAAGAGAGATAGCAACAGATCTTCGTAGAAAAGGTAATAAAAAATACTCTGTATACACCATAAATTCTTGTATTCAATTTACAAAGAGGATGTCACGGGCCATAGAAGAACTGAATCGTTTAGTACAGACGGGAAAACTCCAGCACAGACTTGATGAACCATGCAGTCTAGTTGTGAACATCTGGTTTTCTAAACTTGATGAAAATGCTGGTAGTTGATAACATAAATTTTCTTTAAGAGTTTACACTTGGCCTGCCATTGGCAGGTTCAGTGCTTTGTGAGGAGCTGTTCCATGAACATTTGAAAGGAAGCTGCCTGAGGCAGAGTATTTACTTGCCTTGTGCGTTGGACCGTAAATCATTGCAGGCCAGTAATGAATGAGATGGACAAAGTACAACAGAAACATAAGCCAAGTCCAGGGGTCTGAAATGTGATCCAAACTTTTACAGTGTCCCAGCTAATCTGAAGGGGAAAAAAACTCCAAAAGTACTAGAAGAAATACGTGAGAGAAAATGCCGCAGTAACAACAGGCCAGGCAGTATCTGTGGAGGAAAATGACAACCACAGATGCTTATTTACATCGGCGAAACCAAGCGCAGGCTCGGCGATCGCTTCGCTGAACACCTGCGCTCGGTCCGCATTGACCAAACTGATCTCCCGGTGGCCGAGCACTTCAACTCCCCCTCCCATTCCCAGTCTGACCTTTCTGTCATGGACCTCCTCCAGTGCCCACCAAAAATTGGAGGAACAGCATCTCATATTTCGCCTGGGCAGTTTGCAGCCCAGTGGTATGAACATCGACTTCTCCAACTTTACATAGTTCCTCTGTCCCTCTCTTCCCCTCCTCCTTCCCAGATCTCCCTCTATCTTCCTGTCTCCACCTATATCCTTCCTTTGTCCCGCCCCCCTGACATCAGTCTGAAGAAGGGTCTCGACCCGAAACGTCACCCATTCCTTCTCTCCCGAGATGCTGCCTGACCTGCTGAGTTACTCCAGCATTTTGTGAATAAATACCTCCACAGATGCTGCCTGGTCCGCTGAGTTCTTCCAGTCTTTGGGCTTTACTCAGGATCCCAGCATCTTCAGTTCCCTGTGTCTCCATGTGAGAGAATGAGATTGATGGGAATGCTCTGAGTCCAGTATAGACTTGATAGGCTGAATGGACTCCGAATGAGACTCCCAACCCGAAACATCGCCGGTCCATTCCCTCCACAGATGCCGCCTGACCCACTGAGTTCCTCTAGCATTTTGTGTTTTGCTCAAGGTTCCAGATTCTGCGTTTCCTTGTGAGTCCTTCCAAGTTGTCATGGAGATTTGAGAAATCTCCCCAGCTCTATTTTCAAGAAAATAAGGGATCTGTGCTATCTCGGATCAAAGGACCAGTAAATTGGCTCCAATGTTACGAGTGATTCCCCAGGCATACAATATACATTTGGACAGACAGAAGATAAATCTTCACTTGTCATGTTTCATCCCACAGGTGGATTAGCTAAGCAACTTTGGTTAATGTTACTGAGTGACATTTATCTCCAATAGAATTTTAAAGGCCAGGCGTCTACATAGTAATGCACATTACAGAATTTTAAAAAAAATCTTCAAATGGTCCAACTACTTGGTCAGCATGGTGGCGCAGCGGTGGAATTGCTGCCTTATAGTGACAGCGACCCAGGTTCGATCCTGACAATGGGTGCTCTCTGTATGGAGTTTGTACGTTCTCCCCGTGACCGTGTGTCTTTTCTCCGGGTGCTCTGGTGCCTTCCCACACTCCAAAGACGTACAGGTTTGTAGGTTAATTGGCTTTGGTAAAAATTGTGAATTGTCCGTAGTGTGTAGCATAGTGCTAATGTAGGAGGGTCGCTGGTCGACACGGACCCGGTGGACCGAAGGGCCTGTTTCCACACTGTAACTCTACACTAAACTAAACTAAACTAAACTATTACTTATGTTAGAAATGCCCAAACCTCAACATTAATTGGTGTTTGCAGAGAATGCACAATGGCACTCACAGATGTCTACATTCCCAGTTGATACCAAACACCATGTTGTACTGTATGGTCAGAAGTATTGCAAGTTTAGTTTAGCCATGATCACATTGAATGGCGGTGCTGGCTCGAAGGGCCGAATGGCCTCCTCCTGCACCTATTGCCTATTGTCTATAGTTTAGTTTAGTCTAGTGTATTAGAAGAGTTGACAATTCCACCTTATAATGGCCAGAGTGCTGACAGACTTTTTCCCTAGTAGAGGATTCTAATCCTAGAGGACGTAGGTAAGAGGGGAGATATTTAAAAATAACCTCAGGGGCATTTTTTTCACAAGGGATTGCCTGCATCTGGAATTGAGCTGCCAGAGGAAGCTATAGTAATGGATACAATTATGATTTATAATAGATATTGAATAGGAAGGATATATGGATAGGAAAGGTTTAGAGGGCTAGGGACCAAATGCAGGAAAATGGCACTAACCCAGAATGCCAACTTGGTCATGGTCAGCATGAACAATTGTGGCGAAAGTGCTTTTTCCCCATCCTGTACTTTCTATGGCCCCATGCCTAAGATTGATTGAAGACATTGTGTCTGCTCAGCCTGGGAATGAGATAAGAGATAGGGAAGAGACAACCTTGTCACAATACATAGTTGTTAGGAGAATTAAAATTCTTAATCCAGAATATAAAGTTAAATTATGTTGATCAAGAGGACACAGTCTATTGTTCACAGAAAGAATACCTGAGGTGTGATATAAAATACTCTTCCACAGTGGAAACAAAAGTTGTCTGATCAATGGGGAAATGATTGAATGCTACAATGAAAGGATTGGAATTAACTTCTTGAATTATAGACAATAGACAATAGACAATAGGTGCAGGAGGAGGCCATTCAGCCCTTCGAGCCATTCAATGCGATCATGGCTGATCACTCTCAATCAGTATAGAGTCATAGAGTCATACAGCATGGAAACAGGACCTTTGGACCACTTGCCCACACGCCCGCACTGATCAACATGTCCCATCTAGATTAGTCCCACCTGCATTAGTCCCACCTGCCTGCGTTTAGCCCATATCCCTCTAAACTTGTCCTATCCATGTACCTGTCTAATGTTTTTTTAAACATTGGCAATTGTACCTGCCTCAACTATGTCCTCCGGCAGCTTGTTCCATACACCCACCACCTTTTGTGTACAAAATGTGATGAACAGAGTCCTTGAAGCTTCCCTTGGATGTGGTTACATTCTGAAGCATCTTCTGCCAGTGATCGTGTGACTTCCTTTCACCTCAGAGTGAATGACATGAGCTTGATGAGGCTGCTAGCACTGGTGAGGTGTGATGCTATCAGTAGGACAGTTATACAGTGCGGAAACAGGCCCTTCGGCTCAACTCATCTGTGCTGACCGAGATGCCTCATCAACACTAGTCCCATTTGATTACATTTGGGCCCGTATCGAACTAAACCCTTCCTACCCATGCAGCCACGTCCCAGGCAAATGACTGAATTTTCTGGTCAGGATTTCGATATTACAAAGGTTGATGATGGACCTTTATAGATATCAAAAGTGAATGCATATGATAAACTGGCCTTTATCTAAAGGTTGGGAAAGGGATATAGCTTTAATTGAGGAACTGTTTCTTTCCAAATGCGCTTGACTGTAAATGTTGCCTAAGGGAGTTTAACTATCCATGCTTGGAATGTAGGACGACTCTCTAACCATCTGTGGTACACTTCTTCTGATAAAGTACACGGCCAAAGAGATGCTGTGTTGCTCAAACTATTTGCTCAGATCAACAGTGATGACATCCTTACAAACAGCACAGTTTGCACACAAGCAGTCTGAAGTTGTATCATTAATGAAAGATTACAGATCAGCATTAAGCCTTTCTGTGCATTGATGATTCAGAATTTCAGGAGGTGATATAGTCCCTGACATTCCTCTCCATTTCCCTAACACTTTCTTCTGCCCGTATGTGTCATTTACTCTTTCCCCTCTGAGCTGTCTATTGTCTCTCTTTCCCCTGCAAACCCTTGCTGAGGGCTCTGACTCAAAGTAGTAATCATGGTCCTGCAGCTTTGGTTGGACACCAGAGACCAAAAATCCTTCTGTGGCTCCTTCGAATGTCAAGTGTCTGATGCCTGATTCACTGTGCTGAAGCAATGCTTCCCATGGAGATGACGAGGAAACACAAATCACAGTAATGGAAAAGTTCCTGACGGCACTTCAATACCTGATGCATTAGAAAAGCCCCAGTCCCCACATTAATGGATATCTGGAGAGAATGAAGAGTGATGCTCACAGATGCCTTGCAATCTCAATATATTTGACCTTAAACACACCCCGCCAATATGTGGAACTATACGCACATGAGAAGAGGCAATAACTGCACCAGTATGGGTGAGACACACATAGAAAAGGCACAGACAGGTCAAACAAATCAATATAGTCATAGAGTTGTACAGCATGGAAACAGGCCCTTTAGCCCATGCCAACCGAAAAGCCCCATCTAGTCTAGTCTACCTGCCCGCGTTTAGCCCATATTCCTCTTAACATTTCCCATCAATGTACCCGTCCAAATCTCTTTTAAATGTTGTTGTGGTACTCCCAACCCCCAATCATAATTTCTTATGACCTCATGACATAACCAGGACGATTAGCTCTGAGCCTTATTCAGAATTAGGCCATTCGGCCCATCGATCATGACTGTTCTATCTCTCCTTCCTAACCCCATTCTCCTGCCTTCTCCCCATAACCTCTGACATGTTCCCAGGCACAGGTCTCTGGGCCTTCTGTGTTATTACGTTTCACTTTGAATCCTCTAGGAGATGACACAGTGGGTGTGTTAGCCGCACTGGGATATCGGGAATTCTAATTATGCATACACTTCTTTCCCATTACAAAATAAAATTCCTTTTTTTCTACTTTTTGCCCAAGGCCAATATAAAGTAAAATCAAAAAAAAAAAAACATAAATATGACAGATGGAACAAATTATTATTTTTTAAATGACCACAGATCTTTTAAGGGGGATTTAAATTGTTAACCTGGGTCCACTAATATTGAAGTCTGAATGCACTTTATTTTGCATTAACTCTGAACTTTCAGTGAGACGCAATAATGCATCAGAACAATGAAAAGCATGTTTGAAAATAATGATCTCGGAATGTGGTTTAGTAATGTAGAATAAGGAAAAGATGCTCGGTATATTTGATTTATTGGGATTTATTACTTTTTTTTTTTTATTTTATTTTTTATTTTTTAAAAAGCATATGTACAAATCGAAATTTTAAAAAAACACATTTGTTACAAAGTTCTTACATAGCTTCAATTTTTAAATTTTTGAAGAGAGAAAGTAAAAATAAAAATATAAAACTATAAACTTGGGAAGAGAGAGTAAGAGGGTTAAAAAAAAAAAAAAAGGATCTAACAATAAAAATTAACGGGAGTAGATCCGGGAGACAAAAACCACAGCTGTACATCCAACCCCCAACTCAAGTTTCAACTTTTTATTTAAATTTTATTTTATTTTTTATTTTAGTCCTGTGCCAAACCCATTTACTTTTCTAAAAATTCAATAAATGGAGACCATATTTTTAAAAATAACTCAGGTTTGTCGATTAAGGCAAACCTTATTTTTTCCAAATGCAGGGTCTCTGTCATTTCCATAGTCCACATTTTAATTGTGGGGGTTATTGGTTTTTTCCAAAATTTAAGTATTAGTTTTTTTGCAGTTATTAGACTGTAATCAAGAAAATGTACCTGACTTACTGTAAAATTTGTAGTATGTTCTGATAATCCTAATATAATTATTACTTAATGTACATTTATTACTTAATGTACATTACCAAACCAAAGCCACAGACAGTCACTTCCAATGTAACATGTCCTGCTTCATGCTGTTACACCAACTGCACCAAGAGGCAGATTTGATAACGGTTGTGTTGGGATTCCCTGGGATGTGCCAGCAAGCTCAGAGCTCCTGTGTGTGTGGTTATGTAACCACCCTGCTGGGTGTGGGCTGGGGTATTTCCGACTGTGCCCCCCTTCTGCACTCCAATGTGCAAGCTCCTGGCTTGCAAAAGGGATTTTTACATCAATTTATTCAATTAATTCAAACGTTGCAATACCTAATATCAATTAAACCTCCTTGTGCCTGTCACCCTCTGTTGAAATTGCTGAAGTTGATGCTTCTGTGCCTGTAACTCATGGAAAGTAACAGCTCTATGGTCACTGAGCCTTAGCCAGAGCTGAGAGTGTCTCACTGCCATATGTCCTGAATTGGAACAGGTTTTGTAGGCTAATCAGCCCTCTGTAAGTTGCCCATAGTGTGTGGGGAATGGATGGGAAAGTGGCATAACAAAACTGCTGTGAATGGGCGATCGATGGTTGGCACAGATTCAGTGGGCTGAAGTTCCCGTGTCGCATTTCCAAAACTAAAAACTGTAAAATGGCGATAAATTCCTGTCTGAACCCCGGATGGACAACAAATTCAGAAGCTGATTTGACGTCCTTTTTTACTGGTTTAAATTTAGAGATACAGCACAGAAACAGGCCCTTCGGCCCACCGGGTCCGCGCCGCCCAGCGATCCCCGCACATTAACACTATCCCACACCCATTAGGGACAGTTTTTACATTTGCCAAGCCAATTAACCTACAAACCTGTACGTCTTTGGAGTGTGGGAGGAAACCGAAGATCTCGGAGAAAACCCACGCAGATCACGGGGAGAACGTACAAACTCCGTACAGACGGCGCCCGTAGTCAGGATCGAACCTGAGTCTCCGGCACTGCATCCGCTGTAAGGCAGCAACTCTACCGCTGCGCCACCTGGCATTTTACTTAATTTGATCTTCAGGTAGAACATGTGTAAAGAATGCAAACTTACTAAAGAGTAGCAACTTATCTAACTGAAGAAGGGTCTCGACCCGAAACATTGTGTTCCTTTTCTCCAGAGATGCTGCCTGACCCGTTGAATTGCTTCCGCATTTTGTGTCTATATTCGGTGTAAAGCAGCATTTGTAGTTCCTTTCTACACATTTTGTCTACTCCACTGCAAAATGTCTCCTCAAGGTAAGACTACTTTGAAGAAGTTCTCCTCCTCACTCCGATGGTCTGAAGAAGGGTCTCAACCCAAAATGTCACCTATTGTAGCATCTGCATTTCATTGTGTCTCCATTTTGACTGCTCCACTGCGAAATCTTCTCAAGTTATGCTAACTTTGAAGAAGTTCTCCTCCTCTCTCTGACGGACGTTCTGTGAGACCCTCTCTTGCTACCCCCCCCCCCCCCCCTTTGATTCCTGCTGCTCTCCGGTATCCACCTATCACTTGCCAAACATTGTTGTGCCCCCATCTCTCTTCTCCAGTTCTCTCCCCCTACTCCAACAGTCTGAAGAAGGGTCTCAACCCGAGATGTCGCCAATCCATGTTCTTCAGAGATGCCGCCTGTCCCGCTGAGTTACTGCAGCGCTTCATGTCTTTGTTTTTGGCGGGTGTGGGGCCTACTTTCCCAGTGCCCTGTTATGCCATTAGATGAAGCACAGTCTGGTGTGTGGATAAGTGTGAGGAATGTGGATAAGTGTGAGGTTATCCACTTTTGGTGGTAAGAATAGGAAGGCAGATTATTATCTGAATGGTGTCAAGTTAGGAAAAGGGGACGTACAACGTAATCTGGGTGTCCTAGTGCATCAGTCACTGAAAGGAAGCATGCAGGTACAGCAGGCAGTGAAGAAAGCCAATGGAATGTTGGCATTCATAACAAGAGGAGTTGAGTATAGGAGCAAAGAGGTCCTTCTGCAGTTGTACAGGGCCCTAGTGAGACCGCACCTGGAGTACTGTGTGCAGTTTTGGTCTCCAAATTTGAGGAAGGATATTCTTGCTATTGAGGGCGTGCAGCGTAGGTTTACTAGGTTAATTCCCGGAATGGCGGGACTGTCATATGTTGAAAGACTGGAGTGACTAGGCTTGTATACACTGGAATTTAGAAGGATGAGAGGGGATCTTATCGAAACGTATAAGATTATTAAGGGGTTGGACACATTAGAGGCAGGAAACATGTTCCCAGTGTTGGGGGAGTCCAGAACCAGGGGCCACAGTTTGAGAATAAGGGGTAGGCCATTTAGAACAGAGATGAGGAAAAACTTTTTCAGTCAGAGAGTTGTGAATCTGTGGAATTCTCTGCCTCAGAGGGCAGTGGAGGCCAATTCTCTGAATACATTCAAGAGAGAGCTAGATAGAGCTCTTAACGATAGCGGAGTTAGGGGGTATGGGGAGAAAGCAGGAACGGGGTACTAATTGAGAATGATCAGCCATGATCACATTGAATGGTGGTGCTGGCTCGAAGGGCCGAATGGCCTACTCCTGCACCTATTGTCTATTGTCTATTGCTCGTGGTTGGGTGGAAGGGTGGGGGGGGGGGGGGGGACTTGAGAGGGAAATGTATCTCTGACTGGTGCCCTGGGCTACACCTCCTGCTCACCAACCAGAGCGAAACGTCGACAGCTGCCGAGGAATGCTTTGGGAAGCAGGCAGCTTTACCCTTCTGGGTGTAGGAACTGACGTGGTGATGAAAGACAGCAGTGCGGAATCTAAAATAGCAACCAGGACGGCCAAAGCAGTCATTTAAAAAATACCTTTCACATCACGTTGGAAAGTGACCCATTTATTTCGCCTGCTTGTTACATACTGGGATTTTATTAAAAAAACTTAACCTTGGGAAGTGCAGGTGGGAATATGGAAAGAAAATCTCGGGATCAAACGGAGAGGCGTTGTGAATTTTTATTGATCACGGAAGCGTTGACGGTGAGAGGTCCAACTTACCACTGGAGGGTTGACAAGGAGCAGCAAGAGGCCATTCAGACCTGGCTTCTGTTGTCATTTAATGTTCTGACTGAACTCCACATCTTTCGTTTAGTTTGGAGAAGCTGCATGGAAACAATCCCTTCGGCCCACCGAGTCCACGCCCACCATCAATCACATGTTCATACTGGTTCTATGTTATCCCAATTTCTCATCCACTCCCTGCACACGAGGGGCAATTGACCTACAAACCCTCACGTCTTTGGGATGTGGGAGGAAACCTGAGTACCTGCAGGACACCCACACGGTCACAGGGAGAACGAACTCTAAACACAGACAGCCCCCGAGGTCAGGATCGAACCGGGGTCTCTAGTGCTGTGAGGCAGTGGCTCTACCGCTGTGCCACTGCGTCACCCTCTGTCTACCTATGTAACCTCTCGACCATTCCTGCATCTCCCCCTGCCTTAAAAATATTTACAAACTCTGTTTCCATTGCCCTTCTAGGAAAAGACTGTTCTGTGAGAGACAATATTTTGCCTTTTTCAAGTCTTAAAAATGGCCACCCCTTTTTTAAATTGGTGGCCCCTGAGTTTGGGAGTCTCCCACAGGAGGAAACAACCTCTGCACATCCATCCTGTCGAAAGCCCTCGGGTTTCAATCACTCCACCTCCCATTCTTCGAGCCACTGACAGCCCAGCCTGGCCCCGTAACACTACCCGCCCAAGCCAGGAATTCATCAGGTAAATCTTCTCTGATCTGCTTCCAACCCATTAACATCCTTTCTTAAATAAAGAGATTAATTCTGGTTTAGCAGAACGAGGGTGAAACTAACCCCCTGAGTAACACCCATCAGGAGGCTGTTCATTCATAACCTGCTGCTGTTTCCGTCCATTTATCTTCAGCGACAGCTCATAGAGTCATAGAGTCACACAGCATGGAAACAGGCTCTTCAGCCCAACTTGCCCCTGGCGACCAGGATGCTAGACCCATTTACCAGCATTTGGTCCACATCCCTCTAAACCTTTCCTATCCATGTACCTAGCCAAGTGTTATTTAAATTTCATTATTGTACCTGTCTCAATGACCTCCTCTGGCAGCTCGTTCCATAAACTCTCCGCCCTCTGAGTGAAAAAGTTGCCCCTCAGGTTCCTAATAAAACTTTTCCATTCACATTAAACCGATCCTCTTTAGTTCTTGATTCCATTACCCTGGGGAAAAAAAGTATTTGTGCATTTGCTCTATCTATTCCCCTCATGATTTTATACATTTCCAGACAATCACCCCTCATCCTCCTGCACTCCAAGGAATTGCCAGCTCAACCTCTCCCTATAGATCAGACCCTTGAGTCTTGGCAACATCATCGTCAAACTTATCTGCCCCCTATCCAGCTTAATGACATCTTTTCTATAGCAGGGAACACAATAAATCAAGTGCAGCCTCACCAACATCTTCTACAACTGTAACACAATGTTCCACCGTCTATACTCATTTCCCTGACTAATGATGGTCGGCATGGTCAGGGAAGTATGGGGAACAGGGTCAGGTATCAGAAGCCCTGTGTAAGCAGTGCATCACCCCACGCACTACCCACTCACCGCCAGCAATCTCCTACCCCATCCATGGGGAGTCTGTGGCCCCCATTATCCACATGGGAACACACCAAACCAGAGTCAGTCTGAAGAGGGGTCCCGACCTGAAATGTCACTTATCCATGTTCTCCAGAGATGCAGCCTGACCCGCTGAGTTACTCCAGCACTCTGTGTCCTTTTGTGGAAGCAAGTCCTTCTCGATCCTGAAGAACGGCCTCGGAACAGAAGAGCAGTTTGTCATATACAGACTCCAATTTGAAAATTTAATTCAGTGACATTCTAGCCCAGATAATAGCTTTTGCCCAAGAGTGTAATGGTTCAAGTGCGTGCAGTGATACAAAAGAAAAAGGTCTTTCATTAAACTTTTAAAATCATAATGAGTTTGCACAAATAATTGACTTTTCCTAGGTGTGCATGGGAAGGTTACACTGAGATACACCTACAGGCAAGGTGTGTGTGGGGGGTTACACTGAGATACACCTACAGGCAAGGTGTGTGTGGGGGGTTACACTGAGATACACCTACAGGCAAGGTGTGTGTGGGGGGTTACACTGAGATACACCTACAGGCAAGGTATGTGTGGGGGCAGGTTACACTGAAATACACCTACAGGCAAGGTGTGTGTGGGGGGTTACACTGAGATACACCTACAGGCAAGGTGTATTTGGGGGGGGTACATTGAGATACACCTACAGGCAAGGTGTATTTGGGGGGGTACATTGAGATACACCTACAGGCAAGGTGTGTGTGGGGGGTTACACTGAGATACACCTACAGGCAAGGTGTATTTGGGGGGGTACATTGAGATACACCTACAGGCAAGGTGTGTGTGGGGGGTTACATTGAGATACACCTACAGGCAAGGTGTGTGTGGGGGGTTACACTGAGATACACCTACAGGCAAGGTGTGTGTGGGGGGTTACATTGAGATACACCTACAGGCAAGGTGTGTGTGGGGGCAGGTTACACTGAGATACACCTACAGGCAAGGTGTGTGTGGGGTAGAGGCACTGGGTGAGGAAGATGTGTTGCCAGCTCAGCCATGCCCACACCCTCACCTGGACCACATTCAGGACCTTTTGCATTTGATTCGACTGTCATTTTCAAACCTTACATTGGACACGATCACGCAATGATCATCACTGGGGAAATGATCAGCATCGGCCGATAATAAACTCTGGTTCGTTACTCTTTGCTAAATCTAAAGTGGCATGTCCCCCGTAACACACCTTTCCAAGTTCTCCAGAGATGCTGCCCGACCCGCTGATTTGCTCCAGTCTATCTTTGACAAGCCCCCTTGTTGTTTCAGGAACTTACTGCTGCAGAAATAAACTTTGAAAGAACTCTTGGAAGTCACTCGTGGTAGCTGTGACAACATTGGCAACCAGGACACTGAGTCCCAGCTCCATCTGCATTTGCACTTTCAGTCATTCACTTGCTTCCCTTAGTCTCAATGCAGCTGTGTAAATAATGCTTGTTTGGGCCACATTCATACCTCTGACTGCTTCTGACTTTTAGTTCTCACTTTACCTTTCTGCCTTTTTGTTTTGGAACTGTAACTTGTGCTGCCTTTTTGTGCTGAGCTCCCCCACCATCCCCCCCACCCATTCACAAGTGCTTGTGTTGCCCTGTTTATCCCAGCTGTCCAGCCCCACCCCGTTCAGCTCGATCTCCAGCTCACGGGACCTTCCCTCCCTGTAACCTCTCTCACCACTATCCCATTAAATAGAGCTCCCCTTCTGCAGATATGTGGCTACTCCTTAAAGTGTTTACCCTACACCAGTTTATAAGACCAGAAGACATAGGAGTAGAATTAGGCCATTCAGCCCATCAAGTCTGCTCTGGCATTTGATCATGACTGATCTATATTTCCCTCCCAACCCCCATTCTCCTTCCTTCTCCCCATAACCTTTTCACGTCCTCACTAATCAAGAATGTATCAATTTCCACTTTTAATTGGCTTTACCTCCATAGCCATCTGTGGCAATGAATTCCACAGATTCGCCACCCTCTGGCTAAAGAAATACCTCCTCATCTCCATTCTAAAGACAGGCCCTTTTATTCTGAGGCTGTGCCCTCCAGCCACTAATGGAAGCATCCTCTGTACATCCACTCCATCTAGACATGGCTTTGGTAATTATTCAGAAATTATGACCCTTGGACCAGTGTACTTTACCTTAGCCACAAAATGCTGGAGTAACTCAGCTGGACAAGCTGCATCTCTGGAGAGAAGGAATGGATGCCGATTCAAGTCTTTATCTTGGCTCCAATTTACTGTCCCGTCAGGCCATTTTGCTTTCTCTTTCCTTTTTAACGGTTCTTAAACAATCTGAAACATGCGCCCCATTCATTTTCTATCTTGTGGGATTTTATTGTGCTCACTAACATGCAGCCAAGAATAAGACACTGAAAGAATTTTGAATTCTTTTAGCATTAATTTTACTAGAATTATTAAAGCAAATGGCATTTCCCTCTCATTCCTCCATCCCAAATTCCCGTACTTTTACAGCCGGTTTATGACTCCCTCTACTTGTAACCATGGATTATTGTACACATTATAACATAGTTTACACGTCAGTTTAAAACTACGTAAGTTTAGGTTGATGAAAACAATGAAAAATCACTGCGTCATCTCAAAATTAATATTTATACTTATGTTAAAGCCTTGGAAATGTCAAGCATTTTCAATGAGGCAGAGAAGATTAGATAAGATTAAATTATTCCATAATTCTGAAAGGTTTAAAGAGGGTTGTCACTGTGACAATAGACAATAGACAATTGGTGCAGGAGTAGGCCATTCGGCCCTTCGAGCCAGCACCACAATTCAATGTGATCATGGCTGATCATTCTCAAACAGTACCCCGTTCCTGCTTCTCCCCATACCCCCTGACTCTGCTATCCTTAAGAGCTCTATCTAGCTCTCTCTTGAATGCATTCGGAGAACTGGCCTCCACTGCCTTCTGAGGCGGAGAATTCCACAGATTTACAACTCTCTGACTGAAAAAGTTTTTCCTCATCTCTGTTCTAAATGGCCTACCCCTTATTCTTAAACTGTGGCCCCTGGTTCTGGACTCCCCCAACATTGGGAACATGTTTCCTGCCTCTAACGTGTCCAACCCCTTAGTAATCTTATATGTGCCAATAGTCCGAGTCATTGTCATCGAGTCATTCAGTATGGAAACAGGCCCTTTGACCCAACTTGTCCGTGCTGACTTAGACGCCCCATCTAAGCTTTCTTATCCATGCAGAAGTTCAAGTTGATGAAACAATTTCAGGCTCAACACGAACACAGGAAGAACAAAAGTGGAAGATCAAAGATAATGTTTCTGACTTGTAGGTTAAAAGTCAGATAGATTTAAAGTGAAATACATTAAATGTATCTCATGCTGCAGGAATTGAAATGAATACTTCAGGTCTTTATCTAGGGCAAATTGATAGATTTAAATGAAGTGAACCCCAGAAAGATGAACATGGTTTGGCCAGATGTTATGAGACAGTGAATGTCAGGTGCTCCCACTCAACCAGGGAAGAAGAGAATCGCCCCTCATTCTTTATCTCTCTACATCTATATCTTGTTCTATATTTTGCCATATCATCGTCTACATCTCTCGTTTCCCTTTCCCCTGACTCTCAGTCTGAAGAAGGGTCTCGACCCTGGACGTCACCTATTCCTTTTCCTTTTCCTTTTCTCCAGAGATGCTGAGTTACTCCAGCTTTTTGTGTCTATCTTCAGTTTAAAGCAGCATCTGCAGTTCCTTCCACCTCATTCTTTTACCCTACTTCTTTTCTTTTCTCGCCTTTCATTCTTCTAGTCATTTACCCTTTATCCCTTTATCCCCCATTGTCCCTCTCTGCTTGATGCTGTCTCTTTGATGGTGCATTGTGTAATCTACCCTAATATGTGTCTTTGTGACTCGGTGTCAGCTGCTGTTTGATGCGGCCCCTCATTTACTGACGGGCTCCAGTAGTTCAAGCTGCTGCTGACATGCAACTTGTCATTGCCTTTGTGGAAAGATGCTTGAGAATAATGTGTGGAAGGTGGGAGTAGGAGCACAAGATTAGACTTGCCAACCTGTGAAGGCATCGACCTAGCCTTGAAGGGCTGTAAGGGGAGTTTCTAAGCAGTGGCTGTTAGCAATTCTATTTAGAAAAGATCCTTTGAATTCTTTACTGAGTGTAACACAAAAGAAAGTTCTGTTACCAAAAGGTTGTCCAAGTTTGTCCTGAGTGCAATCTGAATCATTTATACCCTACATATTAGAGTTTAGAGTTTGGAGATACAGCATGGAAACAGGCCCTTCGGCCCACCGAATCCACACCGATCATCGATCGCCCGTACACTAGTTCTATGTTATCCCACTTTCCCATCCACTCACTGCACACCAGGGATTTACCAATTTATAGAGGCCAATTAATCAACAATTGCAGACCTACACTACTTTGGGATGTGGGAGGAAAGTGGAGCATCTGGAGATAACCCACAAAGCCACTGGGCGAATGTGCAAACGCCACATACAGCGCCCGCAGTCAGGATCGAACTCGGGTCTCTGGTGCTGTGAGGTAGCAGCTCTACCCACTACGTCACTGTGCTGCCCTATTTTACTTCTCATGTACGGTCACCACTGCCATACTGATAAACAAGGGTTGTCAGATTAAAATATTAATTACCGACTCTCTGAAAAAACCTCAATTAATTATTTGTTCAGATTTCTGTCTGGAATTTGACATATCACGGCTCAATTCAATGTTCAGCAAATAAACAGTGTGGAGACGAATCCTTACATGGTGGCCTCTGCGAAGAGCAAACACTTACTTTGATGGTGGCTTTTTGTTCAGTAAGGATATTGAGGGATAAGAGATAGAGATAGATGTCAATTGTTGGAGTTTAGGTGCCAATCAGCAGCATATGCAGCAATTCGTCTTTGATTATTTTTGGAAGGTAATATTAAATACAGATATTGTTCACGTATGTACATTTACACGTCCGCATAACCTCAAAGTACTTCAATATTATTGATGTGGACCATGCACGCACTCTGTACACACTGATGAAGATCAACTGTGATGGAGATCACAGATATTGTTCACTTATGCACAATTCTGCACAGCCTCAAAGTACTTAAAGATCATTGGGGTGGGACATGCACTCACATTCCAAACACTGATGGAGATTAACTATCCATGTTGCCGACCCATGTCTTCCAGAGACGCTGCCTGACCTGCTGAGTTTTACCCTGGAGATTAGTTATGATTTGCCTGATTTAAAAAGGAAGTGCAACATGCCCTGATTGCTATGACACACCCGTGTAGTTGCCGTTATAATTGATCCAGTGCACCTTTCATGGTTATGTTTCTTAGTTTCATTGTGGGACTGCTGCAAGTGCCAGTGCTCTTTGTGGCCAAACGTTTCATGGGAGTATTGCCTGAAGAAATAATATGCATGGCAATGAAGCATTGTAAATAGGACGCACTGATTTGATGCACAACAAACTTAAAAATGGATGGTTCCCAATTGTATTGGCTTCCCTGAATATTTTTATGAATACACTATATTTCTGAAACAAAAGAGAAGTCACTCTGGCTGCAGGAACTAATCACCTGCAATTATAATCAGCTGGGCAAGTGGACTGATGGATAGTTAATGGAGTTTAATGCAGATGAGAATGAGGTGTTGCATTTTGGAAGTCTAACCAAGGCAGGAGCATGACCTACACAGCGAATGGCAGGACCCTGGGAGATGTAGAGCCGAGGGATCTAGGAATGCAGTTAATTAGTTTCCTGAAAGTGGCGTCAAAGGTAGATCGAAGAGTCAAGTAGACTTTCGGACAATTGGCCTTCATCAGTCAGGGTTTTGAGTGCAGAAATTGGGATGTTACAGTTGTACAAAATGTTGGTGAGGCCTCATTTGGAGTATTGTGTTCAGTTTTGGCCACTCTGCTATTGGAAGGATGTTGATAAGCTGGAAAGTGTACAGAGAAGATTCACGAGGATGGTGCCAGGACTCGAGGACCTGAACTGCAGGGAGAGGATGGGCAGGCTAGGACTTAATTTCTTGAAGCGCAGGAGGCTGAGGGGTGATCTTATAGAGGTGATCTTATAAGATCATGAGGGCAATAGACAGTGTGAATGCACAGTGTCTTTTACCCACAGAAGGGGAATCAAAAAACAGGTTTAAGGTGAGAGGGAAAAGAATCCGAGGAGGGTGGTGGGTATAGAGAATGAGATGCCAGAGGAGGTAGTTGAGGCAGGTACCATAACAACATACACTTGGACAGGTACATGGATAGGAAATGTTTGGAGGGTTATGGGCCAAATGCGGGCAAGTGGGACCAGTGTAGATGGAGCATTCTGGTCCCCATGGGCAAGATGAGCCTGTTTCCGTGCTGTATGATTTTATGACTCCATCCCCATGCCTCTACAACTGGATTGCCAAATAATGTTGATTTCTGAAGGGAAATAATCTTTTCAATTGAGAAGATCTGATGATGTCCAAGGAGGACGAAAATAGCTGTGTCTGCTTTAGGCAATTGTGCACAACTACAATCAGCAGCAGATGCCAGACACGTTGTATCTTCAGTCTGTTAATCCCCCTTTTAACTATAATCGCTTTCCGTTTAATCGTACGAGAGCAACTTTCTTCCCCCAGCTCTCTGCAAGTGGACTAGGACAAAGTACACCTTCAAAGAGACGCAACAGTGAGGTGACGCCATCAGTGTCACCTTGGGTCTCTGCTAAGGCTTACTTGGGGAGAGTCTTGTGTTTGTCACCTGTGCACGGCCTGGCGGGGTAAATCACACACACATTGCTGATCCTTCCTGATTCGAATACCATCTCAACCTGCAGAATGAAAATCAGTGCTTTCTACACCGGCAAAGGCTGTGCTTAATCAAGTGACCACCCAGAGGCAGCTGAACCTGGAAATTCCATTCTAGAGGATGTGTTTAAAAAGGATGTCTAAAGTTAACCGGAAATAAGCATAGATCCTGATTATTATAGGCTCAGTGTGGAACTCTCATTCCAAACCCAGCTCCAATTCACCACAGCTCCGTCATAAGTACAACTGCTCCTCGAGCTTGGCCTGGATCTGACTAAAGGAGTGTTTAAACAGCTGACAATTCACATGCACCTATTATAATCTTGACCTTATTAATTATTATTGCCTTCTCCAAGTTGTGTTTGGTGCACATTCCAAAGTCATGTACTTTGGCAAGTAATATCATGTAGTATCGTGCCTCAACATTCCTTTATACTCGTCATTTATTGATGCAATTCATCCAATTTAACTGCTGCCACAGGGTATTCTTAATTCCGTAATTGGCTTTGACACGAAGAAAGTAATCTGACTATGAAATCACCTGAGTGTGAGTCAACTCTCCCCATGTGTGTGTTTTGTGAATCAGTAGCAGCGTGGATTCCTCCTGGTTGTAATCGCTTTCTTCTTGCTTGGATAACTTGGGGCGGCACAGTGACTCAGCGGTAGAGCTGCTGCCCAGTGGTGTGTCTAGGGTAAGCCAGGTATGCCACCTAAAGTGCCAGTGACACAAGGGACAATTTTCCCATTTTATACCTAGCCAATTAACCTACAAACCTGTACACCTTTGGAATGTGGGAGGAAACCGGAGCACCCGGTGACAAACTCATGCAGATTGCTTGGAGAACGTATAAACTCCATACGGACAGCGCCAGTAGTCAGGATTGTAAGGCAGTGGCTCCACCGCTACGTTGCCACTAATGAGTGCTTTAGTCCAACTCATCTGCGAAACCATTAACCCTTTAGGCAGGTGATAATAAAATATTGAATGGTGCTTTTGTAACTGGAGGTTTTGTTCCACTCCACAGTTATACAGGTTAAGAATAAGGGGTAGGCCATTTAGAACTGAGATGAGGAAAACCTCTTTCAGTCAGAGAGTTGTGAATCTGTGGAATTCTCTGCCTCAGAAGGCAGTGGAGGCCAATTCTCTGAATGCATTCAAGAGAGAGCTAGATAGAGCTCTTAAGGATAGCGGAGTCAGGGGGGTATGGGGAGAAGGCAGGAACGGGGTACTGATTGAGAATGATCAGCCATGATCACATTGAATGGCGGTGCTGGCTCGAAGGGCCGAATGGCCTCCTCCTGCACCTATTGTCTATTGTCTATTATACACATCTAGACTTCTCAAAGGCTAGCAGATCACCTCTGGTCTCGGCTGCTGTTGGAATACAGGTCCACCACCGATTTTCCGGCTCCCTTGGTTCCAGAGCGTGGCCAAATGATCCGTTTTATCGGACCAACAGAGGTCACGGTCTTATGGAGCCGAGATGCTGGCCTGCAGAGACGGCCTCAGAAACCGACTAAGGGGACAGACCTGCCGGCTCTGGCCGGGCCGGAGTTCCAGAGCCCCAGCGGCAGGGAGCAAATTCGACCCGCCGATTGGCACTCAAGTCCCGATGAGGTCGAGATTGGCCGCCTCACCCAGACTGGGCACAACATTTTTCGGGGGAGGGGGGGAGGAGGGGAATAACTTCTAGGGGGAGATATCAAGTGCGCTCTCTGTCCGGATTAAAGGATGGACCACCGGTTGCCAGAAAAACAGCGGTGGACCAGTAGTACCTGTAGGACCTGTGGGCGGCACGGTGGCGCAGCGGTAGAGTTGCTGCCTTACAGCGAATGCAGCGCCGGAGACCCAGGTTCGATCCCAACTACGGGCGCCGTCTGTACGGAGTTTGTACGTTCTCCCCTTGACCTGCGTGGGTTTTCTCTGAGATCTTCGGCTTCCTCCCACACTCCAAAGACGTACAGGAAGTGGTGGCGCTGCGCAGCAGCTGTGGCTCACCTGCAGTTCGTTTGTCTTTTGTCTTTTTTGTTGTTTTATGTCTTAATTGTAGTGTTTAGATGTGATGGAGTGTTTTTTGTGGTTGTGTACTATGTGTGGGGGAATTGTAAAATTATCTTTTCCGAAAGGAGACCCGACCTTTTTTTTCTGGGTGGTGTCTCCGTTCCCGCTGCGGCCTACCATCGGCCAAACACCTGGAGCTGGCGGCCTCCAGCTGGGACCACCTGGGCTCTGGTTCGCAGAGCCCGCGGACTGTACTCACCATCTGCGGAGCTGACTGCCTTCGGTGGCTGTGGTGGCGCTGCAAGTGTGGCTGCGACTCGCCTTCGGAGGCTTCGGCCGCGGGCCGCGTGTACATCGGAAGCCCGCAGGCCTCTGGGTGGGGGCCGACATCGGGAGCTCCGGCAGCGGCAGCGTCTTCACCCACCCCGAATCGCAGGGCTTGGGTCGGCCCGCCGCGGACCTTTCACCGTCTGGCGCGGCCTGGAATAGGCCGCGGGATTTTCTCCGCCCGGCGGGGGCTTCAAGGTCGGGAGCCACGACCGCCCCGACGAGGCAACTTCAACAGCCTGACCGCGGGAGAAGACGGCAGAGGAAGAGAAAAGACATTCTGGCCTTCCATCACAGTGAGGAGGTGACTGGAGGAGACTCACTGTGATGGATGTTTTTTTTTTTTGTTTTGTGTTGGTTTGTGATTGTGTGTGTTATTGCTTATTTTTATTGCTCTTATTGTGGGTAACGGAATTTCGTCCAAAAGACTTGTTTTTTTGGATGACAATAAAGGTTATTCTGATTCTGATTCTGATTCTGATTAATTGGCTTGGTAAATGTAAAAATTGTCCCTAGTGGGTATAGGATTGTGCTAATGTGCAGAGATCGCTGTTCGGCGCGGACCCGGTGGGTCGAAAAGACCTGTTTCTACACTGTACCTCTAAACTATACTCCCAAACACGCACCTGGTCCGTGTCAGATGTTTGGACAGGGGTGCAATTTCAGTGCTTGCCATAAGCGCAATTTTCCATAGATACGCCCCTGCTGCTGCCTCACAGCGCCATAGACCCGGGCTCGATCCTGACTATGGGTGCTGTCTGTATGGAGTTTTTATGTTCTTCCCCTGACCTGCGTGGGTTTTCTCCAGGTGCCCTGGTTTCTTCCCACACTCTGAAGACGTGCAGGTCTGTAGATTAATTGGCTTCGGTAAAACAAATTGAAATTGTCCCTAGTGTGTAGCGTAGTGCCAGTGTACGGGTGATTGATGGTCGGTGACTGAAGAAGGGTCTCGACCCGAAACGTCACCCATTCCTTCTCTCCTGAGATGCTGCCTGACCCGCTGAGTTACTCCAGCATTTTGTGATACCTGAGAATGTAGTGTAATCCACTGCAGATAAAGAGAATGAGTCACACCTACAGGATACCATCTCCTACTGAAACAGGACCATCTTCATCAACTTACTGAAACCTTACCTAGTGAGTTTGGTAGATAGTACTAATAGTGAAGAATTCAGGGTCAAAGAAGCCATTAATCACAGTACTAAAACTGATTGTATCTTCTGTAGATATGAGATTCCAGATGCTGGAATCTTGAAAAAAAACATAATGTGCTGAAGGAACTCAGTAGGTCAGGCAGAAATATACAATACCTTTTGTATATTGGAGGTGAAAGGGACTTTGCAGCCCCATTGGCTGTATGATAATAAACTACTTAATGGGCAGTAAACCTGCTTTATAAATTGAGACAGTATTCTACCACATTTAAAAGTCATTTCTATTCTCAGGACTATCAAACGGCGGTGAGTCAAATTTAATTTAGTTTCGTTTTTGATAAAGCATGGAAACAGGCCATTTGGCCCACCAAATCCGTCCCTACCAGCAATCATCTGTACACTGGTTCTATCCTACATAGTTGCTGCCTTACAGCACCAGAAACCCAGGTTCGATCCTGACCTCGGGTGTTGCCTGTGTGGAGTTTATACGTTCTCCCTGTGACCGCATGTGTTTTCTCCGGGTGCTCATGTTTCCTTCCACATCCTAAAGACGTGCAGGTTTGTAGGTTAACTGGCTTCTGTAACTTATCCCTAGCGTATAGGATAGAACGGGCGACCGCCGGTCGGCACGGTCTCGGTGGGCTGATGGGCCCTGGTTCCACGCTGTACCTCTAAACTCAACTAAACAACAGAAGGCAGCAAACTTGTAGTGATGATGCCATCTGATGCCTCTGGCACTCAGGCGTGCCCACGAGGGTTAGTCATGTTGAGACATTGCATCAGTGACACCTCATTGGAGAGGCATGCACTGATCAGCAACTTCAATTCCTTCCTCCGCAGCACGTGTACAATCACAGCTTTAAATTCAGGGCTTTTCCCTAATGTGGGCAGGAAAAGAGGCTCTTTTGAAATCTGCACATAGTCTCAAGATGAGATGGTCAAAGGATGAGGATGCCTCACTCGGAAAAGCAGCCAACAAAATCAGGGTCCATTCACACCACAGTCATTCCTTCATCTCGACTCTCCCGCCAGGCAGAAGATACAGGAGCTTGAAAGCACGCACCACCAGATTCATGAAGGCTCCTGAAGACTACTGAACCGTCGTCTCATAAAGGTATAGTCGTCAACCGATCTTCCAATCTACCTCATTGTGCACCTTCTACTTATTTTCAATCTGCACTTTCTCTGTAAATGCTGCGCTGTAACAATGTACCATATATTCTGCACGCTCGTATTTTTCTCTTTGTACTGCCTCTTGTACATATTGTGATGTCTTGAGAGGTCGGGAGCTTTTCTCTTGAAGGTTGGGAGGTGTGGGTGCCGGAAATGAAGACAGAAACGTTCTTGTTTTCAAACTTAAATTCCATATATTTAGTCTTTTCCAAAAACAGGTAAATTTAATTGTTTTCAGACAGGTACACAAAGCCAAAACAGGTAGTTAAATCAAAACTGTAGCTTGCTACCTTCTTACAAAATCTAACTCAAACACTGCTTCTCTCCCTGTCTGTCTGTCTGCTCCAGTTGTTGTCTCTCTTTTTAAATACACTGCTTTCCTTCCCTTTTAGCTCTCTCACTGAAGCAATCAGCTCATCTGGTTCAGCTGGGCAGCAATCAGTGTCAGCAGCAATCTGTCAGCAGCAATCAGTGTCAGCAGGGCAGGCAGCCCTGCTGACTATGGGTGTTGTAGTCTTTTTCTGGCAGCCATGATGGTTTGTAGTCCTTGTTGCATCCAAGGGGAGGAAATGTATCTCCCCTCTATGGCTCTACCTCTCATGATATCACAATATGTATAGGTTGATTGTACTCATGTACATTGTGATTTGACTGGGTAGCATGCAAAAAGAAAAGCTTTACTCTGTATCTCGGTACATGTGACGATAATAAACCAATCACAGAAGCCAGTCGAGACCTGAGCCCCACCAGGCAGAGGAACAAGAAACTCAGCCGTAGTACATTTCCTCCTGTTTCACGCAGAATATACCCCGTTCTCCAAAATTTCAGTAAAAGGTATATGTTGACATCCAGCACGGCGAGTACAATCCTGATTTATTGGTAGGAATATGAATCAAAGTTACAGGTGTCGAGTTTGCGTTCGACTTCTTCAGTCTGAAGAAGGGTCTCGACCCGAAACGTTGCCCATTCCTTCTCTCCCGAGATGCTGCCTGACCTGCTGAGTTACTCCAGCATTTTGTGAATAAATACCTTCGATTTGTACCAGCATCTGCAGTTATTTTCTTATACTTATATGTTCCAAAAACTGATTGGTTGTAATAAACTATAAATTTTGGAGTTTTGGGGAATAAAGTGAGCTTGATTCTAGGGGCTGGTGAGACACATTTCCACTGGCCCCGGAGTCCGCGACTCTGTGTAGGCTTTTAGAAACCTGTCTACGAGATCTCTAATAAACTAGGAATAAGTGAGGTCTGTGCCGACTCTGATTATTATCAACCAACTGACCGGGAACGCGAACTCGACACAGGCACCCTCAGTCTAAGACGCTTCTGATATTTTATTATCAAAATCAATGATCAGAAAAGCAACCCTGTCATGACTCCGACAATGAGTCTGCAGACTTCCCTGTGGGGAACACGGCAGAATATAGAGCACAAGGTGCAGGGGTAACGCAGGCAGCATCTCTGCCTGGCCCGCTGAGTTACTCCAGCGCTTTGTGTTCTACTCACGATTCCAGCATCAGCAGTCCCTCACATTCACAACAGGCCATCAATGGCCAGACCATAGAAGGCTAGAACTAACATTGAGTGAGATGTTGGGTATCACGATGAGATAGCCGACCGATGCCGCGAGCTCACGTACATGATGTAAATGAGGCCCAGTTTCACTCACACTCTGGGCCAATCTGCAATCCAATTGCTTGGCAACCTTGAAACAAAGTCTAGGCAGAAACGGAATATCCCGTCACGCTCCCATTCCCTCCTTCAGTACGGGTTTGGTGTGACAGAGGGACGTGCATTGTATTTCTATCTCCAGGGCGGCACAGTGGGGCAGCGGTAGAGTTACTGCCTTACAGCCGGGACCGTCCCGGGATCGATCCTGACTACGGGTGCTGTCTGTATGGAGTTTGTACGTTCTCCCCGTTACCTGCGTTGGTTTACTCCGGGTGCTCCAGTTTCCTCCCACACCCCAAAGCTTTTTAAGCTAATTGGCTTCAATTTTTTTTTAAGTTAATTGTCCCTGGTGTGTGTAGGATAGTGTTAGTACGTGGGGATCACTGGTCGGCGCGGACTCGGTGGGCCAAAGGGCCTATTTCCGCGCTGTATCTCTAAACTGTATCTCTAAACTAAACTAAACCCCACCCTCCCCCTGACCCTACAGTCTGAAGAAAGGTCCAGAAATGTCACCCATCAGTGATCTCCAGCGTTCCTGCCTGACCCGCTGAGTTACTCCAGCACTTTATGTCTTTCTATGTATTGTATTTGATGCCTAATAGAATAAATAAATCCAATATCACAGCAACCACAGGAACAGGAAACAGCACCTTGATTTAATGCATGATATGTCTAAGGAGGTAAGTAAAACTGAAATGAAATAAATTTAGCTTCCTTTACATTTTCCTACTAGTTTTCTGCGAGATTTGGCATCTTCTCAAAACATGTTGGTAGTCTTTATATTTGTGCTGCCGTTTCATTCAGATTATAGAACAAAGCATCCAGACCTATGTTGATATCAGTGCTGAGGTGACACAGTAGCGCAATGGTAAAGTTGCTGCCTTACAGCGCCCGAGACCTAGGTTCGATCCTGACCATGGGTGCAGTCTGCATGGAGTTTGTACATTCTCCCAGTGACTAAATGGGTTTCCTCCCACTTTCCAAAAGGGTACAGGTTTGTAGGTTCATTGTATTCCGTAAATTGTAAATTGTCCCTGGTGCGTAGGATAGAGCGAGTGTACAGGGTGATCGCTGGTCGGCGTGGTTACGGTAGGCCGAAGGGCCTGTACAGTATAAAGTCTAAAGGTCCTTCCTCAATGCAACAAAGATGACTTGGCATCAAATGACAGTAACGTGGACATTAACATGTCGATCTGTTGACATGTGCTCAACAGAACAGAAGCAGCACAATGGGTATACGTGGGAGCCACCCAGTAAGAAAGGGTGCAGTAACTTGAGTGAGAACACCCTTTACAGGGAGCAAGCAGTTATCTACATCATTCTAGGTCATGTTAATGTTAAATTTCTCCATTGGTAGAACTTAATAACTCACCTCGTAAAAATACTCTTTAACACAAACAGTAGTTTCTTTAGCATTACATGTGCACCTGTTTCCAGTGCAGAACTTAGCTATCTATCAGCAAAATGACTATGTAATATTATACTGGCCTCTTAATAGCATTTATTAGAAAACCCTTCACTCTATTATACAAACTGTTTGAAATGTAGAAGGAGTTGTATTGCCCGACTTTAACAAAATGTCCATCAAACCAAATTAACGTTCAATGTTCTCTCTTTTGTTGAAAATTTAGAAAGGGCAATGATTATTCCGATGAAAAGCAAAATAGGTTATAGGAGTACTTTGTGTTTCATCTAATGGTGAACTCACTAGATTTGTAACTGGATCAATCAGTGTCTGTTTCATGCAAACACTGACTTGACCTGGTATAGATTGCAGTCATCATCTTTTCTGGATGAAATCTGTTTCGTATCCAGTTTGAACTCAGCCTTTCCACTAATTCTTCACAGCACGGGTCAGGAATGATGTAAATCTATGGCATTGGCATGGAGGCGATTTACCAGCATGGGTTCAGAGAGGGGAACCCCAGTGATAATCATTGATGAAACGTTAACTCCTTGGAGCAAAAGGACTGGGAGAAGGTTTGATGGATGTTTAAACCCACATTGTAAATCAAGAGAAACGGTTTCCAGTGGTCAAAGAGTCAGTAACTTGAGGGCACAGATTTAAGATGATTAGCAACAGGAATTAGAAGTGACGTGTGTATTTTTTTGCACAAGCAGTTAAGATTTGGAATGCACGGTCTGAACTGGCTGTGTGTCTGGGTTCAGTAATGGCTTTCACAAGGCAACTGGATAAAGAATAGTAAGAAGTAAAACAAACCAGAGATATGAGCAAGAGTGAGGGAGTGAGATGAGACAGATTTGTCTCCATAATGATCAGCACACACTTACTGTGCTGACTGCCTTTCTTCTTTGCTGGCTGCTGCTAGCAATCTATACTTTTATAATCTCAGGGGCCAGGATTGCCTACGAGGTTGCAAATTAATGACACAAGAGTGCAGATCTCCCAAACTGATTTTCTGGCTTTGACGGTAGAAATCAAAAGGGATGGGGTTTAGGAACAGTCTCGGAGACAATCCCTGCTTGATTTTAAGCCTGCTGGAAAAAACAACTCGACCCAACAGAGTTCTACAACAAAATTTACAAGAGCCTCATTAAGGGGCCCAAACTCATTTTTCAAATATTTAAACAGGATAATCACAGAGTCTCTTTTTTTTCGCCTGAGGACTTTTTATTTGTATTGGACAGAGCTTCAATAATCCTAATTTTTTAAATGGGTGAAGGCTCTTCATCATATTGCAATTTTAATTTGCGCTACTACAGTTTAGGTATTTTAATCACACTCCACAATACATGTTATTTTCAATGAATTATGGCAGATTTTAAGGTTGGCTCCAGAACAAAATTAAATACTGTTCACGGAACTTCTTTGCAAGTTAAATATTATAAGTGCCAGGACTCGAAGGCCTGGGCTATAAGGAGAGATTGAGCAGGATTGGACTCTATTCCTTGGAACGCACAGGAGGATGAGTGGCGATCTTATAGAGGTGTACAAAATCATGAGAGGAAGAGATCAAGTAAACGCACAGTCTCTTGCCCAGAGTGCGGCAATCGAGAACCAGAGGACATAGGTTTAAGGTGAGGAGGGAATGATTTAATAGGAACCTGATGGGTCCCCCTTTTTTACACAAAGGGTGATGGATATATGGAACAAGATGCACGAGCTACCGGAGGAGGTAGTTGAGGCAGGTACTATTGCAACATTTAAGAAACATTTCCCAGGTACATGGATAGGATAGGTTAGAGGAATATGGGCCAAATGGCAGGTGGGACTAGCATAGGTGGGACATGTTGGTTGATGTGGTCAAGTTGGTCCAAAGGCCTGTTTCCATATTGTATTACTCTCCGACTCTACGACTCTAATAAGAACACAAGCCAGAGGATCTGTCCATTGGAGGGCAAGAACAGGAGTGGGTTTTTCTCTGCCCCTGATGGCAAATTGATGAGTCTGCTCGATAGCGGCTGATCCGTGCCTTAAACAGCAGCGATTGAAGGTAAAATTAATGATGATTTACTTTGAAATGCTCGAAAAATACTACTTTCTGACAAATGCAATCACAATTAACGGCAGAAAACTATAAGGACCAATATACACAAGAGGTTGACTATCTTATCATGACATAGCTACAAATCTATACCCCCTACATGTTGCCCGTGACAGGACAATGGCTGACCCTAGTAGACCTGCTAGTTCCACTGTTCGCTTCCATATATCCCTTCGTTATCACCTCCTCCACAGCCAACAATGGACCATTGTGGGCTCCACCTAGCCTTGGTCATCGGCACCAACTCTGATTTGTTCGGAACCTTTTCATACCTTTAGTTTCCCTCTCCCCCGACTCTCAGTCTGAAGAAGGGTCTTGACCCGAAACATCACAATAGACAATAGACAATAGACAATAGGTGCAGGAGGAGGCCATTCGGCCCTTCGAACCAGCACCGCCATTCAATGTGATCATGGCTGATCATTCTCAATCAGTACCCCGTTCCTGCCTTCTCCCCATACCCCCTGACTCCGCTATCCTTAAGAGCTCTATCTAGCTCTCTATTGAATGCATTCAGAGAATTGGCCTCCACTGCCTTCTGAGGCAGAGAATTCCACAGATTCACAACTCTCTGACTGAAAACCTATTCCTATCACCTATTCCTTTTCTCCAGAGATGCTGCCTGACCCGCTGAGTTACTCCAGCATTTTGTGTCTATCTTCGGCAGACTCCAGGTCAGTATTAGATTAGTTCCAAAGATCTGCCAATTTATTCCAGGATGTTTACACCTCATTAACCAGTGTGTCTCTTATGTACCGGGACTGAGTATGCAATTCAAATTATCAACAAGAATAATAAAAATAGATTTTTTAAGTGAGAGGGGAAAGATTTAATCAGAATCTGGGGTGGCAACTTTTTCACACAGAGGGTGGTGGGTATTCGCAACGAGCTGCCAGAGGAGGTAGTTGAGGCAGGTATATTTAAAAGACATTTGGACAGATACAAGATTAGGAAAAGTTTAGAAGGATGTGGGCCAAACACGGGCAGTTGGGACAAGTGTAGAGAGGACATCTTGTTCTGCATGGGCAAGTTGGGCTGAAGGGCCTGTTTCAATGACTCTAGACCATGAGTCTATGACTCTAAGATGCTGGTACTATATGCAGATCAGACAGATCAGTGGAGAGGGAAACAGAGAGAATTACTTTCTCCATTACATTACTTGACCCACCAAGTATCTCCAGCATTTTTAGTTTTCTTTTACAGAGTTCCTACATTAACAGTTTTCTTTTTAACTTTTCATCTGACAACAAAGGTATATGAATTCCTTGTTGGAGACAGCATTGTACCTCAGGTTTAATTCCACTGGTTCTGGTCAGCTCCATATTATACTACTTGCAATAACATCCAGCGACCAGTTATTTATGTTGCAATCCTCAGAAGGGCGTGCCCCTAACATTATGTAACCAGATTATGTGTATCCCTCCTCTAAATATGGAAAACAGAGGAAAGATCTCATTTCAAGTGGTAAACACAAAATGCTGGAGTAACTCAGCAGGTCCGACAACATCTCTGGAGAAAAGGAATAGGTGACATTTCTGGTCCTTCTTCAGACTTCTTGTCCCAAAACGTCACCTATTCCTTTTCTCCAGAAGTACTGTCCGACCCGCAAGATCTTGCTTACAAAGCCAATATTAAATGCCCATCCCTAACTAACCACTGAAGATGGCGGTAAACTACCTTCTTCATCCACTCCAGTTCCTCTGGTGAAGGCTCTCTCACAGGGCTTTAGGAAGGGTTCAGAAAGGCAATGATGAAGGGACACAGATATACTCCCAGGGCAGAGGGGAGAGAAACCTGTAGTGATGGTAGACAAAATGTGTTGGGGCAACTCAGTGGGTCTTCTTCCTTCAGAAGGGTGTGAAGAAGGGTTCTGACCCAAAACGTCACCCATCCTTTTTCACCAGAGATGCAGCCTGATCCACCGAGTTACTCCAGCACTTTATGTCTACCTTCGTTATAAGCCAGCATCTGCAGGTCCTTTCTAGTCATCTGTGGTGATGGTGTTCCCTTGTACTTCTTGGTGGGAGAGGTTGTGGAATTGAAAGGCACTGTTGGAGTAGCCCTGGTGACGAACTGCAGAGCATTTTGTAGATGGGCAGAATGGTTGCAAAGCATGCAAGTTTAACAGCGGGCCTGGGCTCCAGGCACTCAGGGCGTGTTGGTGTTGGACTCATTGTCTCATTCCTGCCTTCAGCCCCTTCCAGATCCCAAAACAGCAATCACAGTATTAAATCTAGAAAATAGAAGCTTGATCCACAAAATTAGACATAGTGCACAGCGGGCCACCAATGTTAAATGAACATTTCTGCATTCATAAAAATTTATTCGAACTCCATGATTCCATTTAGCCTGCACATTGGCACAATGTCTCACAGCGTCAGACCCAGGTTCAATCCTGACCTCGGGTGCTGACTGTGTGGAGTTTGCATGTTCTCCCAGTGACCGCCTGGGTTTCCTCCAGGTGTTCCGGTTTCTCCCGCATTACAAAGATATGGGGGTTTGTAGTTTAATTGGACCTCTGTAAATTGCCATGAGTGTGTAGGGAGCGGATGAGAAAGTGGAATGAGAAAGTGCTGTAGAACTAGTGTGCATGGGGGATTGGTGGTCAGCATGGACTCGGTGGGCCAAAGCACCTGTTTCATGCTGTATCTTTCACTCAATCGATTCCCCTCCCCAGTGGTCTATCGTTGAGCCTCTCCTAGACAGTGCTTGTGGCCGTTGCCAGTAGGACCGAGCCTGACACTGACGCCAAATCGACCGGTGAACCTACTGAGGACAAGCTCCTGGTGTCCATTTGCCAACATGCCCAAGGACCACCGGCCCAGCTGGGTTGCTCTCTGACCCCCCAAAGGGCCCCAGTAATTTCTAACTAATACACCTTTCCCCGATTGTGTGAATAAGTGGGCAGCACAGTGGCGCAGCGGTAGAGAGTAGCTGCCTCACCGTACCAGAGACCTGGGTTCGATCCTGACCTCTGGTACTGTCTGTGTGGAGTTTGCATGTTTTCCCTGTGACCACATGGGTTTCCTACGGGTGCTCTGGTTTCCTCCCACATCCCAAAGACGTTCAGGTTTGCAGGTTAATTGGCTTCTATAAAGTGTAAATTGTTCCTAGTGTGTGGGATGGTGCTAATGTACGTTGGTCTGCGCAGACATGATGGGCCGAAGGGCTGTATGTCTAAGTCTGAAGTCTAAAGTAAAAAGGAAAAATTGAAACATCTTTGTTTTAACCATTACAGCCCTTCTGCACACATTCCTCTGGCAGTCTCTCAGATGCAACCACAAATTAGGCAGGAAAGTTGTAAGTTTCAGATACAAGGGCTTAACAAAGTAAACCAAGCTAAACCAAGTTCTTAAAGCAACACCAACTGCAATGTTTGCTTTGAGATTACTGCACGCTCCCCACACTGTACTCTGGAGATGTTGCTGGGAGGCCTACCACAGTGGCGCAGGTGGTAGAGCCGCTGCCTCACAGCGCCCATGACCCGGGTTCAATCCTGGCCTCCGGTGCAGTCTGTGTGGAGTTTGCATGTTCTCCCTGTGACTGCACGGGTCTCCATGGGTGCTCCCAATTTCTTTCTGCATCTCAAAAACCATGAGAGTCACTGAGTAATCTGGCCACGTAACTGCCCCTTGTGTGGGTGGCTGGTGGAGTTGATGTTGGGAGGATTAATTACACAGACATTTAGTGGGGGGATGGGACAGCTCAGAGTCTTGTTGGACCAAAAAGCTTCCTTTGTAGTTGCAAGGAAATATGGAAGGTAGACATAAAATGCTGGAGTAACTCAGCGGGTCAGGCAGCATCTCGGGAGAGAAGGAATGGGTGACGTTTTGGGTCGAGATTCTTCTTCAGACTGAAGAAGGGTCTCGACCCGAAACGTCAACCATTCCTTCTCTCCTGAGATGCTGCCTGACCCGCTGAGTTACTCGAGCATTTTGTGTCTACCTTCGATTTGAACCAGCATCTGCAGTTATTTTTCTACACATAGAAATATGGAGATATGGGAGATATAAATTGATGAGGACAGTGCCGTAGACATCGTCTATCTGGACTTCAGCAAAGCCTTTGATAAGGTGCTGCATGGTAGGCTGCTCTGGAAGGTTAGAATGCATGGGATCGACCAAGGAGAGCTGGCCAACTGGATAGAGCATTGGCTTCATGGAAGGGAGCAGAAGGTGATGGTGGAAGATATTGTGACGACAGGCTCTTTTTCAGGATCACCTACAGACATAAATGTCCTGGGTATGAGATGCAAACTACAGTCCTTCAGTTCAATGTTGGTGGAATATGTATAATTGGGAAATTATTCTTGTCAAGGATGCTGACAGTTGATTTTTGAACCTTTATTTCTTAAGATGGAAACAATGAAATGGATCTGAGGAATGTTTAATTCTTGAAAAGATGCTTACTTTGAATATGTCTGCTTTAAGATGGATGTTCTATAAAGAATACAGTACCTCAATAACTATCAAATCGTGCTTAATGTATCCCACAGAATGAGGCTGGTAAATAGTACAAACATTCACAGATTGTCTGAAACCTAAGATTTACATTGCGTAACCTCCATTGATTTTCATTTAGTTTGGAGATACAGCACAGATACAGGCCCATTGGCCCACCGAGTCCGCACCGACCAGAAATCCCTGCACATTAACACTGACCTACAAACACTAGGGACAATTTACACTTATACCAAGCCAATTAACCTACAAACCTGTACGTCTTTGGAGTGTGGAAGGAAACCAAAGATCTCGGAGAAAACCTACACAGTTACATGGAGAACATACAAACTCCGTATAGACAGTACCCTTAGTCAGGTTTGAACCCAGGTCGCTGAAAGCGCTGTAAGGCAGCAACACCACTGCTACACCACCTGATACACCTAGCAAAATCAACCTGGAGGCTTTGTTGCTGAAATGATGTGCAAAGATTGAGTGTCTGCCAATGGTTTCTGTTTTTAAGCGTTATCTGAGATCTCCATAAACCTTTCACTGAAGTCCTGGTGGACAACCGTGAAATTCGCAGGGAGCACACTGAGGAGGTTTACACCCTCATGACTTTCTCACACCAACATACACCCACAGAAATCCCCATAGAAACATAGAAAATAGGTGCAGGAGGCCATTTGGCCCTTCGAGCCACCACCGCCATTTATTGTGATCATGGCTGGTATCCTCCCCATATCCCTTGATTCCACTAGCCCCTAGAGCTCTATCTAACTCTCTTTTTAATTCATCCAGTGAATTAGCTTCCACTGCCTTCTGTGGCAGAGAATTCCACAAATTCACAACTCTCTGGGTGAAAAGGTTTCTTTTCACCTCAGTTTTAAATGACCTCCCCATTATTCTTAGACTGTGTCCCCTGGTTCTGGATTCCCCTACATTGGGGAACATTTTTTCTGCATCTAAATTTAGCTTGTCCAGTCCTTACATAATTTTATACGTCTCTATAAGATCCCCTCTCATCATTCTAAACTCCAGTGAATACAAGCCTAATCTTTCCAATCTTTCCTCATATGACAGTCCCTCCATCCCAGGGATTAACCTCGTGAACCTACGCTGCACTGCCTCAATAGCAAGGACGTCCTTCCTCAAATTAGGAGACCAGAACTGCACACAATTCAAATTAGGAGACAACACATCTCTTGCCAACCACAGTACGGGTCAAACAATAATCAGCACCAAATTGCCTTAATGACTGCGAGAGGCCATAGGGGTGATCAGAGGCCAAAGAGAAATTCAGCATCTGGTATCTTTTTGAGGCTGGAGTAATGAGCACACAAATCATTTAATCTCAACGAAAATATTCAACAAAATACAAGTGGTATTTGTTCTACTTCTACGTGACAAAGCCAACTCTGCTCATATTTACTTCCAAACTTTTGCAGCTAGTGATTGAAAATACATGCCACTGACGCTCAGTGCAATCTCTAATCAACGAGGTCCTACTCTACGCTTTACATATGGTTTTGAATGAAATAACAGCATCGGTAGTATTTGGGCTGAGACACGTTTAATCCTGTTTGTCTTTATACGGAACAACAACAAAAAACAACTCTGCTGGGGAATTCAAGAAACCGAGCATGGATGAAGACATGAGAGATTGCAGAAATCGAGAGTTGGTTCCATTTTAATGGATTTTTGGACTTCTTGTACTTCCCGATGTGCCTGCTACTTCCATCCGTGACGTGACCCTTCTCCGGTGCACTGATTAAGCAACCAACAATTTAACATATTTTGTCTGGACTGGACTGGAGTTCTGTGATTTTAAAAATAAATTCCATGTGAATCATAATTCATTCAATCCTTTAACATAGTCAGTATATGTGCAAATTCATAGTCTTACAGATTCCTTTATTTCTGAGATCTGATTTTCTGTATAATCCAATGTAATTTTTCAATCAGCATCTCTGTACTGCCATGCTTTGCAGATAGATGTAGCTGTAATGACAAAAAATATGCATTCAAAAATGAAGCTCTGCTCACTTTAATTCTGTGCCCATGCTTGTCACTGCCAGATTTCCCCCAAAGTGTCATAGGACTTGTTTGAATAATGAAGGGCCTTGTGACTTTTTTGACTGTGAACAGCACCATTTGGAAGCACAATCTTGGGTAGAGCTGTTACTGCACCAGTCTACCACGGTAGAACACAAAGTGCTGGAGTAACTTAGCAGAGAAGGTAGCACCTCTAGAGGCCATGGATGGATGACAATTGGGGCCCACACTCTTCCCAAGTCTGAAGAAGGGTCCCAACTTGAATTGTTGCCTTTCCCTGTTCTCCAGGGGTGCTGCTTGACCCGTTGAGTTACACCAGCACTTTGTGGTCCATGCAAGATTCCAGCACCTGCAGTGTCACCAGTCTATCACAGCTGATCTGATAAATTCTGGCTGAATGGATAATTGTACTTCAGTCAATCTCAGTATTTTGGCAGAGGTTTTGGCCTGATAACGATCTGCGAAGTGGGATTGTGCCCTTATCTTCTTTGAATAGCATCCTGTAAATAGTTTGCCTTAACTCTTACAAGGGTCTCTCATTGGCTTATTGGTAGAAGTCAAAAAGAATTGCAGAATTCAAGGAAGAAAAGAAGCCAACAGATCACAAGAACTGAAATGACCATTTTTGTTGAAGGTTCCATCATCTGTTGATCCATTGATTTCTCCTTTCGTTCTTGTTTCGACAGAGGTTACTATTTGTAACAATAATACATGACTCATAATGACACTTTCCTTGTAAGAAATCTCAAGACACTTTGTAAAAGATTTTCAGAAGTGGATAAGTGGAATAAAATGGGCCTGTATTTCCTGGGGATTAGAGATAATTTCATTGAAACATGTATAATTCATATTATTCAGTGCACTCAGTTTAAGGGGAAGCTTCATATCACAGATGGAAGAAACAGGCACATTGAGCAGTACGGCAAGTCCAAAAATCCATTAAATGGAAGCAACTCTCGATTTCTGCAGTCTCTTGCGTCTTCATCCATGCTTGGTTGCTTGAATTCCCTGGCAGAGTTATATTTTATTTCCATATAAAGATCATCAGGATTAAACTTGTCTCAGCACAAATACTACCAATGCTCTTATTTCATACAAAGCCATATGGGAAGCATAGAGTAGGACTTTCCTGATTAGAAGCAGCACAGAGCCTCCATGGCATGTATCTGACGGAGCTAATTCTGTTCCGTTGGCAGGGTGGATGGTATCTGAGGATTCTAGAGGCATTTCCACCCCTGAAAGGATCATGCATTTAAGAACTGAGATGAAGAGACATTTCTTCAACCAAGTACCGTGAACGTTGGAACCCTTGGTCAATGTTCAATGGTTCTTTATTGTCACATGTACAGATGTACAATGAAATTATTTCCTTTTTGCATACAGTTCAGTAAAGTATTGCCATATGTAAGCACAATCTCTGATTAGTACAAAATGTATAGAAATAGTCCACTGAGACTGCATGCAAGAGCCGCCAGGATTTGACGCCATTTGCAAGGTCCATTCCAATCCGCGCACATTTTCTCCTGGAGCGGTGCCCGATCCAGGCGAGCCCCAGGCTGCTGCAGGGCCTCCAGCCGTTGCCTCCGCCCAGGTTGTCCAGTGAACCATCGTCCCTCTCCTCACTCGGCCACCTCAGCCCAAATTTGATGGATGCTCAGACCAGTCTATTCAGGACCGAGACTGATTGATTTTTCAGCACTAAAGGTCACAAGGTGTACGGGGATCAAGCTGAAAGGTAGTCAGTGCAGAAATTCAACCGTTTATCCAAGCTTTGAATAGCCTTGGACATACACGAAACTGCAGATGCTGGAGTCCTGAGCAAAAACACAAAGTGCTGGAGGAAAACAGGTCATGTAGCATCAGTGGAGGGAATGAAAGGATGATGTTTTGGGTGGAGAAACTTCTTCAGACTCAAGACGACTTCAGACCAAATCTGAAAGGGAGCCCTGAGCCGAAAAGTCCATTCCCTCCAGAGATCTGCCCGACCCACTGAGTGCCTCCAGCACTATGTATTTTGAACAGCCATGTTGCCCATTGGACTGTGTCTGCTCCACAACCTTCGTTTCTCAATTACGTTGGACTTATGGTGGTTATGGAAGTGGTTTTAAAAATCCTTGACATACCAGGCAACAGTTCTGCTACTGTCAATGGAGAAGAAGGAATGAGAGATGAGTCACAGATCAAGATGGGCAGTATATGAGCTATGTTGAGGTTGTGATAAAGTGTCATCTAAGGGGTGAGGAGGCACAGCTCAGGCAGGGTTGGTTGAAGGGAAAGGATTTGTGAAGATTTTTTAAGCATGAAGTGGTGGTGATGAGGCAGAGAATTTTAGGAAAGGCCAGATATTAGAGGTACTTCAGTGAAATTATTTTTTTGCGTACATGTTCAGTAAACTACTGCCATACCTAAGCACAATCCCCGTTTATAGACAATGGACAATAGGTGCAGGAGTAGGCCATTCGGCCCTTCGAGCCAGCACCACCATTCAATGTGATCACGGCTGATCATTCTCAATCAGTACCCCGTTCCTACCTTCTCCCCATACCCCCTGACTCCGCTATCCTTAAGAGCTCTATTTAGCTCTCTCTTGAATGCATTCAGAGAATTGGCCTCCACTGTTTTCTGAGGCAGAGAATTCCACAGATTTACAACTCTCTGATTGAAAAAGTTTTTCCTCATCTCCGTTCTAAATGGCTTACCCCTTATTCTTAAACTGTGGCCCCTTGTTCTGGACTCCCCCAACATTGGGAACATGTTTCCTGCCTCTAACATGTCCAACCCCTTAATAATCTTGTATGTTTCGATAAGATCCCCTCTCATCCTTCTAAATTCCAGTGTATACAAGCCTAGTCGCTCCAGTCTTTCAACATACGACCGTCCCTCCATTCTGGGAATTAACCTAGTAAACCTACGCTGCACGCCCTCAACAGCAAGAATATCCTTCCTCAAATTTGGAGACCAAAACTGCACACAGTACTCCAGGTGCGGTCTCACTAGGGCCCTGTACAACTGCAGAAGGACCTCTTTGCTCCTATACTCAACTCCTCTTGTTATGAAGGCCAACATTCCATTGGCTTTCTTCACTGCCTGCTGTACCTGCATGCTTCCTTTCAGTGACTGATGCACTAGGACACCCAGATCTCGTTGTACGTCCCCTTTTCCTAAGTTGACACCATTCAGATAATAATCTGCCTTTCTATTCTTACCACCAAAGTTTAGTACAAAGTGCATAGGAAGAGTCCACGTAGTAGGTAGTAGTGGTAGTAGGTGAAGTGTGAAAGATCATGGAATTGAAGGCTGATGGAAACTGCTCCAGAGGAGGGGTTGCGGCACGATGCAGAGAAACCATGATCATACTGAGTGATAGGGCAGGTCTGAAGGGCCGAGTGGCCTGCTACTACTCCTATTTTCTTGTGTTCTCCAAAAGTAGAACCATGGCCACTGCTGGTTTCAACTCTCTAAAGTTTATCAAAGCAAGGATGAACAGAATGTGAGAAAGGTGTCAGCGGAGAAAAGATTGAAGGAAACATTTGCGGGGATGTGTGTGCAAGATTAGACGAGGGATGCAGCTTGTACTTTGTAGAACAAGCAAGGTTGAGAGGAGATTAAATACTGTCAGATCAAGATGCTAAGCTGAAGCTGTTCCAATTTCCGGGAGGTTGAAGAACCAGGGGATGGAGAGTTAAAGTGATGGCAAAGGATGCAGAAGAGAATGGAAAGGTTGAAGCAGAGAGTGCTCTGGAATTCACTGCAGAAAAAGGTGAATCAGTCAGGGCTTTCAATAAGAACTGGATAGATATTGAAAGGAAAATAAATTGGAGAGTTGTGGGGAAAGAGCAAAGAAATGGCCTCCAGTGCATCTTCCAACACACGAATATTTCATACTGATTGATGTATGAAAAAAGGTGAAAATGGAACTGCAAGATCTGGTAATACCCGTGCAGTGGTAATTGCTGCCTTACAGTGCAAGACATCCAGGTTCGATCCTGACTATGGGTGCTGTCTGTACAGAGTTTGTACATTCTCCCCATGACTGCATGGGTTTTCTCTGGGTGCTCCAGTTTCCTCCCACACTCCAAAGACGTACAGGTCTGTAGGTTAATTGGCTTCAGTAAAAATTGTAAATTGTCCTTCGTGTGCAGGATAGTGTTAGCCTGCGGGGATATAACTGGTCGGCGCGAACTCAGTGGGCCGAAAGGCCTGTTTCCGTGCTGTATCACAAAACTAATCTTAACTAAACTTTGGTCATCCGGCACGATTAGATGGGTAGTAGGTGGCGGCATCATCTCCAGACAGTCAAGGAGAGCGAATTGTTTCCAGTTTCCTTCAATTATCTCAGTATCCCTATTACACCCTCCTGATCTGAAATAGATTCCCTCATACTCAGCTTAGTGAGCAAGACACAAGGTGATTTATTGAAGCAGAAGTTCTACTGACGATTTTGCTTCACCTATCTATCACCCTGTGTAAATTAACTCCCTATTCTTCAATGAAGAGAATCAGAAAATAACAATGTCCAGCACATTTCAAAAGTGACATTAGAAACATAGAAACATAGACAATAGGTGCAAGAGGAGGCCATTTGGCCCTTTGAGCCAGCACCACCATTCATTGTGATCATGGCTGATCATCCACAATCAGTAACCCGTGCCTGCCTTCTCCCCATTTCCCTTGATTCCGCTAGCCCCTAGAGCTCTATCTAACTCTCTTTTAAATTCATCCAGTGAATTGGCCTCTACTGCCTTCTGTGGCAGAGAAGTCCACATTCAATTGCAATCCACAATAACTTGCCCTGGAGAAATAAAATAATATTATTTCCTAGAAGAAATATAAATAGAAGAGCAGCACAGTGGTGCAGCGGTAGAGTTATTGCCTTACAACGGCAGAGACTGGGGTTCGAACCCGACTATGGCTGCTTGTCCGTACGGAGTTTGTATGTTCGCCTCGTGACCTGCATGGGTTTTCCCCGAAATCTTCGGTTTCCTCCCACACTCCAAAGACATACAGGTGTGTAGGTTAATTGGTTTGGTGTAAATGTAAAAATTGTCCCTGGTGTGTGTAGGATAATGTTCAAATGCAGGAGTCGCTGGTTGGTGCGGACTTGGTGGGCCGAAGGGCTTGTTTCCGCGTTGTGTCTCTAAACTAATCTAAACTAAGAAGCAGGAAGATATTAAACAAATTAAATAAAGTTTTTACAGTAAGAGCTAAGAACAAACATCATATTATCTCAACGTGTTGGAGGAACTCTGTTGATCAGACAGCGTCTGTGGGGGGAATGGACAGACGATGTTTTGGGGCTGATGAGGGGTCCCGACCCGAGATGCCGTCTGTTCATTCCCTCCAGCGATGCTGCCTGACCCGCTGAGTTCTGCTTTGTGTTTTGCTCAAGATTCCAACATCTACAGTTCCTTGTGTCTTCAATATTATCTCCAAAGGTCACACTTACAGAATACTGATTGGTGTCATTTCTGTAGCAAGGGCAAGGTGTCAGGGTTCTGCACACAGCATGGAAAACAGATCAACTCACTCACCGTGAAGAGCTCGGGTCCAGGGACAAGGCAAAGAAAGCCTTCCGAAATAAATGAGGGGAAAATAAAGTGCAGCGTAAAGCAGGAATACAATGCTACCATAGTTAAAGAGAGGCCCTTTGGCCCACTGAGTCCTTGCTTCCAAACAAGCATAAGTTTGTTAAGGATAAGGGGGAAGTCTTTTAGGACCGAGATGAGAAAACATTTCTTCACACAGAGAGTGGTGAGTCTGTGGAATTCTCTGCCACAGAAGGTAGTTGAGGCCAGTTCATTGGCTATATTTAAGAGGGAGTTAGATGTGGCCCTTGTGGCTAAAGGGATCAGGGGGTATGGAGAGAAGGCAGGTACAGGTTACTGAGCTGGATGATCAGCCATGATCATATTGAATGGCGGTGCAGGCTCGAAGGGCCGAATGGCCTACTCCTGCACCTATTTTCTATGTTTCTATGTTTCTAAGCAGGGCAAAAGTGCTGGAATAACTCAGCGGGTCAGGCAGCATTTCTGGAGAACATGGTTCGGTGATGTTTTGGGTCAAGAGCAATCTTTTTCTCACTTCTCTCTTCCAACACTCTTTCAAAGAGTCCTCAGATATTACCACCCTCACCTGTAAACTAAGGGGCAATTTACAGAGGCTAAGTAATGAATCAGCACACATGTCTTTGGGATGTGGGAGGAAAGCAGAGCACCTGGGGGAAATCTTACCTGGCCACAGGAACAGCGTGCAAACTCCACAAACGCAGCACCAAAGGTCCGGATGGAAGCTCGGTTGCTGGCAATGTGATTCGGCTCTCTACTAGAGTTGTGCTGCTGCCTACTGTCTTTGTCCAAATCTCTGCTCAATGATTTGAGACCTGAATAACATTCACCAAGCAGCCGAATGGTCGCATGCTTTGTCGTGGACTCTGGAAGATGAGAGGGAGTGGGAGAGGAAGAGGGAGGAGGAGAGGGAAAAGAGCAAAGTGCAAACAACGTGGTTTATTGATACAACAGAATCAGGGTTGTATTACTGCCTGCTGTGAAGCTAAATTGTTAATTTAAACCAGCTGATGTAATCCATGAGCTCTCAGTTACAGTAGGTCGTGCTCCCAACTGACCAGAATCCGCAGTCTCTCTGGGCCTCTCATTTTTTCGGAACCTAGGGAGAATCCTTTAAGCTTTGTCTCACTCTTTCTCGTGTGGTTTTATCTCACTAGAATAACCAAATGTGTCCATTAAGACTCCGAAATAAGCAATCTATTGAACAAACATTTACAGGGATGATGCACAAATTTGTCATTTGTACTGGAATGAAGGACACAGTAAGAACAGTAAAAGCCCGATGATGTCCTTTGAATTAAGTTATCAACTTGGATCTGATAACTATCTGGGACCCCAAATCTTACCCTTCTCACCGTAAACCTATGTCCTCTGGTTCTTGATTTCCTCTCCCCAAGCAAAAAGACTGTGCGTTCACCTCAGTGAGATCACCCCTCATCCTCCTGCACTCCAAGGAATAAAGTCCTCGCCTGCACAACCTTTCCCTATTGCTCAGACCCTCCAGTCCTGGCAACATCCTCGTAAATCTTCTCTGCTATCTTTCCAGATTAAAGCCATCCTTCCTATAGCAGAACACAATACTCCAAGTGCGGCCTTACCATCATCCACCACTTGTTGTTTGTGAGATCTTGTAACACAACCTCTGGCTGTCATGTTTCGCTGCAGCACAAGGGGAATTACTGAAAACTTTTCACTGAATCTAAGGCACTCTGGGCCATTCCGAGGTTATCCAACTGCAAGTTTGTTTGCTTTCGTTGCTGCAATGATGTTATTAGACATAAGCGCAGAGGTGTAATGTTGAGAAAGTTGAGACAATGGCTCTGAAAGAAGAGGTTACAGCACAGTCTGGGCGGGCTTTTCTCTCTGATGGAACGGGTTATACTTTCCTGTTTAGGGATTACAATAGCAAGCCCCTTTCATAGCCATCTGATATTAATTTTCCCTGACTACTAGGACCTGCATGGAAACATTGAACAGTAAAAATGTTTAATATTTCTGTCAATTCAAGAATGGGGATAGAAACAAAATGCTGGATTAACTCAGCGGGACAGGCAGTATCTCTGGAGGGAATGAATGAGTGACATTTTGAGTCCAGACACTTCAGACTCATCCGGCCATCCACTGACCGGGAATGAGATAGGGTGAATACAGAGTCTGTAGCCTCTTTTTACACTGGTATTTTATTCCACATGTTTAACTTATAATGTTTTATTTTTAATTATCTACTGTATATCGTGTTTTTATCCTTGCGAGCAAAGCACCAAGGTAAATTCCTTCTATGTTTACATACTTGGCTAATAAAATTTATTTAATTCAATTCAATTTTTTTTTAAACTCAATTCTATTCAATTTATCCCAATGTTGGGGAATCAATAACTGGAGGGCATAGGATTGAAGGTATTTATTCACAAAGTGCTGGAGTAACTCAGCAGGTCGGGCAGCATCTCGGGAGAGAAGGAATGGGTGACGTTTCGGGTCGAGACCCTTCTTCAGACTGATGTCAGGGGGTGGCGGGACAAAGGAAGGATATAGGTGGAGACAGGAAGATAGAGGGAGATCTGGGAAGGAGGAGGGGAAGAGAGGAACAGAGGGCATAGGATTGAGGTGAGAGGAGAAAGATTCAATAGGAATCTAAGGGACAACTTTTTTATCACACTGAGGGTATATGGAACCAGAGGAGGTAGTTGAGGCAGGCATAATAACTACATTTAAAAGTCACCTGGACAGGTACAGGGATAGGGAACGTTTAGAGGGATATGGAACAAATGCGGGCAAATAGGACCAGCTTAGATGGGGCGGCTTGGTCGGCGTAGACCATGTGGGCTGAAGGGTATGTTTCCGTGCTGTCTCATTCTATGACTCTAAATGCCACACTGAGACTCCAGTGGTACTGAGGGAGTGTTATGCACTTGGGATTCTCTCTCTCTCTCTCTTTGAGTACGGTATGAAACAAGGACGCGTGGAGCCTCTCATTTGGATGTAAGTTATATGAATGGTGCTATCTTGTGGAAGGGAAGCGAGGTTTACCCGGTGCCCGTGTGAATAATTACTTCTCAGTCAACGTCCCAAACTATCTATTTGAACAAAATGCTGGAGTAACTCAGCAGGTCAGGCAGCATCTCGGGAGAGAGGGAATGGGCGACGTTTCGGGTCGAGACCCTTCTTCAGATTGAAGAAGGGTCAATTCAGATTCTTCAATCTGAAGAAGGGTCTCGGCCCGAAACGTCACCCATTCCCTTTCTCCCGAGATGCTGCCTGACCTGCTGAATTACTCCAGCATTTTGTGAATAAATACCTTCGATTTGTACCAGCATCTGCAGTTATCTTCTTATATTATCTATTTGCACATGTTTGGAACTTGCTTTTGACTGAATGATTCCGCCTTTCAAATTATCTTCTAAAGTAGTCTGCGACTCCAGCACTTCGTGGCCTCTGAAAGAAGGATCCGGACCCGAAACATCATCTATCCATGTTCCCCAGAGATGCTGCCTGACCAAGCCGAGTTACTCCAGCACTTTGCGACTTTTGTTGCAAACCAGCGTTTGCGATTCCCTGTATCCACGTCCTCCTTCAAAGGTAGTTGATTGGTTATAGAGAATGCCTGACTGCTTTACGCGTGGATCACAAAATGCTGGAGTAACTCAGCGGGTCAGGCAGCTTCTCAGGAGAGACCCTTCTTCAGATCAGCCTGAAACGTCACCCATTCCTTCTCTCCTGAGATGCTGCCTGACCCGAGGTGTTACTCCAGCATTTTGTGATACCTTCGATTTGAACCAGCATCTGCAGTTATTTTCCTACATGCTTTACACGTGTAAATCTCCTCCGAAACAATACTGTAGACCAGGTGCCTATAAACTGGAGCTGGCATGTGAATTATCACTCTGCTTATAACATCTAATGTTCTAAAGACCTCTTGATGGGGGAATGACTTTGTAAACAGCAGGATTTCTAAAGATTGGCTGCAAGGTTACACCTTTACATAGTGGCCCGTGTCTTGTTTTACACACCACCCTCCCTATCCTGTTGCAGGCGGGTGTGTGGTTGTGCGGGCGGCCGGTCGAGGACCGTGAGGTCTCCGGGCAACGCTGCCCTCGACTCCCGGCCGTCCCATATCACGTATCCCGCGCTATTAAACAGGCGTCTCCGCTAATCCAGTCTCAAAGTGTTACGACAGTCTGAAGAAGGGTCTCGACCCGAAACGTCACCCATTCCTTCTCTCCAGAGATGCTGCCCGTCCCGCTGAGTTACTCCAGCACTCCGTGTCTTATCTTTGTTATAGAAACATAGAAAATAGGTGCAGGAGTAGGCCATTCGGCCCTTCGAGCCTGCACCGCCATTCAATATGATCATGGCTGATCATCCAACTCAGTATCCCGTACCTGCCTTCTCTCCATACCCCCTGAGCCCTTTAGCCACAAGGACCACATCTAACTCCCTCTTAAATATAGCCAATGAACTGGCCTCAACTACCTTCTGTGGCAGAGAATTCCACAGATTCACCACTCTCTGTGTGAAAAAAAGCTTTCTGGTCTCGGTCCTAAAAGACTTCCCCCTTATCCTTAAACTGTGACCCCTTGTTCTGGACTTCCCCAACATCGGGAACAATCTTCCCGCATCTAGCCTGTCCAACCCCTTAAGAATTTTGTAAGTTTCTATAAGATCCCCCCTCAATCTTCTAAATTCCAGCGAGTACACGCCGAGTCTATCCAGTCTTTCTTCATATGAAAGTCCTGCCATCCCAGGGATCAATCTTATGATATCCCTCTCTCTTTATCCAAGCAACAACAAAAAATACAAGTTGTTTTTAAATTGTCTGACCAGATCGCGAAATTATTGTGATTTTGTTTGGAGTGTAGCTGCTGAAAATGATCCCAGGCGAAGTTAAATAAACTTCCATGAGATAAATGGAGAGTTGTGGACCCGGCGGCAGCTTGGGGTTGGATTCCCCACACGGCTGTCTAGTCACACTGTCTGTGCCAGTGCCGACGGTGAGTGCCGGCGGTGAGCTACTGGCACAGCGGCTCAAGGTGCATGCAGCGACCCGCTCCGGTAACGCGGGGCTCCGGGGCTGGGGGGGGAATGGGAACCGGTCACTTCTCAGTCTCCCATTTACTGGCAGAGGGTTTCAGAGTTTGCCCGGGACAAACTCCAAGGGCCAAACGCGATCCTCTCTGTGCGTAACAATAGACAATAGACAATAGGTGCAGGAGTAGGCCATTCGGCCCTTCGAGCCTGAACGCACCACCATTCAATGTGATCATGGCTGATCATTCTCAATCAGTACCCCGTTCCTGCCTTCTCCCCATACCCCCTTACTCCGCTGTCCTTAAGAGCTCTATCCAGCTCTCTCTTGAATGCATTCAGAGAATTGGCCTCCACTGCCTTCTGAGGCAGAGAATTCCACAGATTCACAACTCTCTGACTGAAAAAGTATTTCCTCATCTCAGTTCTAAATGGCCTACCCCTTATTCTTAAACTGTGTGGCCCCTTGTTCTGGACTCCCCCAACATTGAGAACATGTTTCCTGCCTCTAACGTGTCCAACCCCTTAATAATCTTATACGTTTCGATAAGATCCCCTCTCGTCCTTCTAAATTCCAGTGTATATAAGCCCTAGTCGCTAACCTGCAACAACATGCAGAGCAGGGTCTGTCGACAAAAGGGGGAAGAAGTTCCTGCCGACAAGAGAAGGCTTCTTCGTGCAGAGCGCAGCAATGCTCGGCGCTGGCGGCGGTCCGTCCTTGCTCGTCGGTGCCCAATGCAACTGGGGAACCGGTTCCTTCACACGCACTACTCCTTGGACATTTGTGGCGACGTGTGACAGAGTGAGAGCGACCGAGAGAGAGAGAGAGAGGTGGTGACAGGAGGAACTGTAGGTGCCGGAATCTTGAGCAAAACACAAAGTGCTGGAGTAACTCGGTGGGGCCAGGCAGCATCTGTGGAGAGAGGGAAAAGGACATGCGACGTTTGGGGTCGGGACCCTTCTTCAGAGAGAGAGGTGACTCCAGTCAAGCGGTAGCCAAAGAGCACAGAGAGAGAGAGAGAGAGAGAGAGAGAGAGAGAGAGAGAGAGAGAGAGAGAGAGAGAGAGAGAGAGAGAGAGAGAGAGAGGCAGAGAGCGCGATTGACAAAAAAGTTG